>NW_020949971.1:3013282-3075592 GCF_900497805.2 Vombatus ursinus
CTTTCTTTCTTTCTTTCTTTCTTTCTTTCTTTCTTTCTTTCTTTCTTTCTTTCTTTCTTTCTTTCTTTCTTTCTTTCTTTCTTTTCCCCAGCATTTAGTACATTGCATAACACCTAGTAAACTCTTAATAAATGCTTTTTAATTGACTGACTGACTAAATGAACTGGATACAAAATAACAAAATGTCTGTATACTACCACCAGAAACAGGAGAAAGAGTTAGAAAGACAAATTCTTCTTAAAATAATTACAAAGTGCCTGAAGATCTAGGGAGTGGCCCTACCAAGATGCTCAGCACAACCATGAGACATTCCTTACAGAAACAAAGGGAGATTTTGAAAATTGGATAGCTGGTTGTCCCTCCAGGCAGTGCCGGGCTAATATAATAAACATGATGGTACTATTTAATTTAATGTAAAGGTTTTATACAGGGCCAATTGACCTACCAAAGAGTTACTTTATAGAATGAGAAAAAAAAATTGCAAAATTCATTTGGGCAAAAAACAAGGGGGCTTCAAATCTCAAAAGAAACAATGAAAAGAGGCAGGAGGCAGATATTGCACCATATTTTAAAGCAGTTACCAATAGCACTCTTTGAAAGCAACTAAAACGTTGAGAAGCCAATATGTTTGATAGGATAGACAAGTGAGAACGAGCAGCGACGGGGCAGAGCAGAGGGGGCTTGAGATCTCTAAGGATGCCGTATCCAGGAGGAAGCCCCACTCCGCAGTAGCTGGGGCATAGAGAATCACTGGGTGGAAAAAATCAGTGTAGATGGGATGGATCTTGGGCTTTGCGTGTGTCGTGGACCTTTGGGGCACTCTGGGGAAGCCTCTGGACCCTTCCCTGAGTCGTGTTTTCTTAAAATTCGTAATTGAAGGAAACGTGAAATTTCACCTTGAGATTAGTGAAAGTAACGATATCCTTTTATTCCATCCCAGGTCACGAACCGTGGGTTAGAATCCCTGGCTTAAAGCCACATCTTCAGCTCCGGGCCACGGGGATCCCAAATGGCCAAGCTGCCAACCAGGGCTGTCCTGGAACCCACTGGATCTGGCTCCAGGCCCTGACCATTGCTATTTTCAGTGGGAGCATTCCACCTTGGAAATCCGTTGACTCTCTAGACTTAGGAAACGATGGAGAAAATGTCCGAGTAGATAAAAGGGTGCATTTCTCCTTCCCAGATAGCCAACTGTTAAAAGCACTCCCAGAACAAGCAGTGCTGAGCTGGGCTCTAAAGCATGGGCCACGAGGCGAGGGCCGAGGGAATGCTCGTCTGCCTTCCTGGGCGTTGCTGAGTCACGGTGGAGGAGTTCCCTGGGCACAGACGCCGGGGAGAAGGCAAGTTCCAAGGCCTGGGCTCTAGAACTCTGCAGTGGGGGCATCTTCTCTCAAAGAACTTTGAGTTCCATGGAAACAGGTCGTTGGGGGAAGGACGCTCACTGTCCTCAACAGTCCCCTCCTGACAGCAGCCAAACGGGGGAGGGGGGTTCTGTGGGTCCTTCCATGCCCCTGTTCCCTCTCAAGGACAGTCCCACTTCCCAGTGTTCACCCCACTTTCTGGTCTGAGATTTAAGATCCTTCCACTGGAGGGATCTTCTGGGCCAATCCGAAAAGACAATGTGGGGTTCAGAGGCCTCCTCAGACGCCTGCTAGACAAGGGGCTCCAGGCACTTCTTTCTGCCTCAGTTTCTTCATCTGTAAAATGAGGTGGCAGGACTCAGTGCCTTTTAATGTTCCTTCAAGCTCAAATCTATGATGTCATTCAATTCCTTCATCTTACGGATGTAGAAACTGAGGCTAGAGAAGGAACCGTTCTGTCTCAGTGATTCTCTCTGTAGGAGGAGACATGATTGATAGGATCTCAGATCGGTACCTGCACACCCTGTACACAACCTTTTTGTGGGTTTTTGTTTTTTTTTTGGAAAGGCAATTGAGGTTAAGTGACTTGCCCAGGGTCACACAGCTAGTAAGTGTCAAGTATCTGATCTGAGACCAGATTTGAACTCAGGTCCTCCTGACTCTAGGGCCAGTGCTCTATCCACTGCACCACCTAGCTGCCCCCTTGTACGTAACCTTGATCAGCTGAGATGGGGACCCAGAGGGACGATGTCTGTAGTCGGCATCATACATGTCTCCTGCCACGAGGAGCCAGGGGCAGTTTGGGGTGGCCGTGGCTGGTGTTCCGTCGCCCTCCAGGGACGCCCTAAGAACGTCTCCACCTAGCTTCCTGTGATTCTCCAAAAGGGCTCTGGGCTCCCCACAAGCCCTCGGGCTCATAAGGGCGCTGGCAGGTTAGGTTCTATCGGTCACACTAAACAGCACCGAAAGGGCTCATACCCAGGCCCAGGGACGATGAAGAGTCTTCATCTGTAAAATGCTTTCAACGCACAGGGTTTTGCTGGGTTGTCCCTCCCAAGTGGGGAGAGAAGTGGGACCCCTCCCTTGAAGCTGCGGTTTACAACAGCATCGAAAGCATTGCCTCCCTGTCTGAGCACATTTTAGGAAGGACGTTGATGAGATGAGGACATTCAGAGGAGGTAACCAGGACGCTGAGAGGCTGGAGGACCTGGGGAAGGCACCGAGGAGGGGTTGGGGGGAGGCGAGGAGATTTAGCCCCAGTCAGAGCAAAGGCTAAGCTTGTTTCTCATGGGGAGGCGAAATCCAATTTCCCAGCAGCCAATGTCCCAAGGCACCTGGGGTCAGACCAGCCCTTCCATCGTGGGGCTGCCCCCATGAGGTCCCAGCATGGGATGTCCAAAAGAAGGAACAGTTGAAACGGTGATTTACCAGCTGTTTGTGTGGGTGGGGGTCACCCCGATGTTCCAGGGCAGTAGGGCATGAGGATTGTCCACTAGACTCGCACGTTCCCCAAGTCCAAAGGGCAGGCCCCAGTCAAACAGTGGGCTCCAGCCCAGGGGGGTGGTGGAAACAGCAGTTACATAAGTGTGTTTGAGAGCCCCGAGCCCTCTGGGGCCTGCTAGCAAAGAAGTGCCTGGACCCCAAAGAGGACACCCCCAGTCTGAAAGCCACACAGGAATCCTTGTTCGTGTCACTCCATTCCTCAGAGGGCTGGGGGTGGGAACTAACCAGAACAATAGCTGAGTCTGACTTTGTTTATAACATTCCACACCCATAGGTCCCCACCTCTGCAAAGAAGGGAAGGGGTACATTTCTCCTGTCTACTATGGGACCAGCGTTGGTTGGGGCAATGTTGCAGCCTTGGCTTGCCGTGGCTTGGGCTCCTTCTTTCTGACAGCATTTCTGTCACTGTGTATACCGTTCTCCTGGCTCTGCTCACTTCACTTTCTTCCCACGCTTCTCTGAATCCTGTACATGGGAGCCATCTGTCAGTCAAAGTAATCAATCTGATGCGATCCGGTGTGTGAGCTACAGGTAATCAAGGAGGGGGGTGGCTTCTGACAGGTGCCTGTTCAGATTGGTGAAAGGGCTTGGTCATGCCCTGGGAGTCATCTATTAAATAGCACTTTCCTCTTTTATAAAATGGGAATGGGAACCTGCCTTGTGCCTCCCAAGGTTGTGACCCTAAAGGGCTGATGAAATGTGGACTGGTATTGCCATGGTCTATCCTGTCAGGGGAAAGGTCTGTCTGGGTGAGTACTGAGGCAACAGACAGGTAGGAAGAAGCAAACACAATGCCAGTCTCCTCTCTGTCTCTCTCTCTGTATCTCTGTCTCACTCTGTTGCTCTCTCTCTCTCTGTGTCTGTCTCTCTGTTTTTGTCTCTGTCTCTGTCTCTCCCTCTCTGTCTCCATGTCTGTCTCTTCCTCTGTCCCTGTCTCTCTGTCTCTGTCTCTCTGTCTTTCTCTCTGTCTCTCTCTGTTTTTGTCTCTGTCTCTGTCTTTCCCTCTCTTCCTCTCTCTCTCTCCCTCTCTGTCTCCATGTCTGTCTCTTCCTCTGTCCCTGTTTCCCTGACTCTGTCTGTCTCTCTGTCTCTGTCTCTGTCTCTCTCTGTTTTTGTCTCTGTCTCTCCCTCTCTTCCTCTCTCTCTCCATGTCTGTCTCTTCCTCTGTCCCTTTTTCTCTGTCTCTGTCTCTGTCTCTGTCTCTGTCTCTCTCTCTCTCTCTCTCACACACACACACACACACACACACACACCTATACACTCACACACACACTTTTCTCCTTTATTTACCATGTCCTAAGAGGTTTATATAGGGCAGCTGGGTGGTACAATGGATAGAGCTCCAGGTCTAGAGTCAGAAAGACCTGAGTTCAGATCTGACCTCAGACACTTCCTAGCTGTGTGACCCTGGGCAAGTCACTTAACTCTGTTTGCCTCAGTTTCCTCATCTGTAAAATGAGCTGGAGAAGGAAATGGCTAACCGCTCCAGTATCTCTGCCAAGAAAACCCCAAATGGGTCACGGAGAGTTGGACACGACTGAAAAATGACTGAGCGACAACAGTAAGAGGTTTACATAAAGTCTTCCCGGTCCCTAAATTCTCGGGATCATAGCCCTCCTTGAAGCTGGAGGGAACTTTACGGCAGGGGGGAGGGGCCGAGGCGGTCCGGAGCTCAGCGTCTGACTGGAGAGCTGCCACCTTTCCCCCGGCCCCTGCCGCAGAGAGCCCCAGCCGCAGCACCGCTTGTCTCTCTGCCACCCCCAGCTCCCTGCCCCTTCCTGACTCGCTCTTCTCTCTCTCCCCATCCTCCTTTACCCGTGACCATCCCCTCCATTTGCCCAAGAGAGCGAAAGGCACAGGCTGGTGATTCTTTCTACATTTAATTGAATTTTGAAAATTAACAAATTTATTTTCTCTCAATTAATAAATGGTCAAAGGAGATGAACAGGCAACCTGTGAAAGAGAAAAGCCAAGCCAGCAACAGCCATGGGAAGAAATGCTCTGAATCCGAAGCCCCGTTGGGTTTGGGTGTTTCTAGTAGAGCTGATAGCCATCACCAGAGAGCAGAAATCCCCCAAAGGGTCCCTTGCTGAGGCGAGATTGCAGGAACCTCAACCCCAATTACCAAAAGATCCTGGATTCAGAGCTGGCGGGACCCTTGGAGGTCAATGAGTCCAACCACTCTCCCCCCTCCCCCATCTTACCCCATTTTATAGATGAGGAAACTGAGGGAGCCCAGAGAGAAGAAGGCTTTGCCTAAAGCCACACAGCCAGTTTGGCGGGATGGTTAGTGTTAGCCAAGAGGGAAGTTGTCTTTCTTCTGGGCCTCAAGAAGAAAGGCCCCGCTCTGAACAATGGAGGCAGCTAAAGGAGGCCAAGTCCCGAGCAATCTTGATCTTTATGAGCTGGCCTGCTGGAATATTCCCAAAAAACCGCCCTCCCTCAGACATCCCTCCCGGCACTCCCCGCCCACCATGTTGGGCCAGCTTTCAACAGCTCCAGTCTACCCACGTCATGGGAATGGCTATGCCATTCTTGGGCCTTACCAAGAAACTGGATTTCTCGCCCTTACGCCGGGAGGCCCAAGAACAGCATAAAAACCCCTTGATGTGAACACTTTTGTATCTAATTCTTCTCCTTCCACTGTAAGCAAAGTGGCAAATGTGAAGACCTGGGAGAACCCTGCGAAGGAGCGCGTGATCGATGCAGAGGGAAGAAAGCCGGACATGGTGGAGCAAGGCCCCGTACAAAGCCCAGGTCCAGTGGCCCGCCAACAACACTGAGCAGGTGTTTACAGCGTGCCAGGCACTGTGCTGGGGCTACAGAGAAGTTCAAAACAGCCCTTGCCCTCCAGGAGGGCACTACTAATGGAGGGAGAGGTGTAAGCAGCTACAGACCAAGAGATCTAGACAGGGCAACTGAGAGTCCATTCCAAAGGGAAGGCACAAAGAGGGGACCGAGAATGACTTTCTGCAGAAGGCGGGATTTGAGCTGAGATTGGAAGGAGCCAGGAGGCAGAAATGGGGAGGAAGAGTGTTCCAGCCGGGCCCCTGTCTCCTGCACCACTTTGCAGTCCCATGGTCTGAAACAACATGGGAATTAGTCATGTGCTAGCTTCACTGCCTCAGTTTCCCTTTGAGTCCAAGCCGTTTGCTCCGAGTGCCCTGCTTGGTTTCAAGCATTAAATAAATTCCAAGTCCCGCTTTCTCTAGTCCTTCCCCATAGCAGTTGGGAAGGAGCTGAATGGGCTCCATGTGAGAAAAAGAGCAGTCACTATTTACCCATTTCATCACCATTCATGAATCCATTTAAAAATGGTGGGTCATGGTTCTTGGCAGCAGAAGACTGAATACCTAGATGGTGGTCTGCTGAGCACGGATGTCTGCAGGAAACGCTTTTCTTGGATGTAGGTGCTGGGGCCTCAATGAGAGAGAGAGAGAGAGAGAGAGAGAGAGAGAGAGAGAGAGAGGAGATGGGAGAAATAGAGGGAGGGAAGAGACAGAGAGGCAGGGGAGAGGAGGGGAAGGGAAGAGAGAGAGAGAGAAGAGAAGAGAAGAGGAGAGGAGAGGAGAGGAGAGGAGAGGAGAGGAGAGGACGGGAGAGGAGAGGAAAGGAGAGGAAAGAAGAAGAGAGGAGAGGAGGGGAGAGGAGAGGAGAGGGAGTTGAGGAGAGAGAGAGACAGAGAGAAGGAAGGGAGAGACCAAGAGTCAGACAGAAACAGACAGAGACAGAGATAGACAGAGACAGAGAGGGGGGAAAGAAAGAGAAAGAAAGACAGAGACAGAGAGAGACACAGGAGGAGAGACAGAGAGAGAGAGAGAGAGAGAGAGAGAGAGAGAAAGAAAGAAAGAAAGAAAGAAAGAAAGAAAGAAAGAAAGAAAGAAAGGGAGATGGGAGAAATATAGAGGGAGGGAAGAGAGAGGGACAGTGGAAGGGGGGAGAGGGGGCAAGGGAGGGGAGAGAGAGAGAGAGAGGAGAAGGAGATGGGAGAAATGGAGGGAAGAGACAGAGAGATGGGAGAAGAGGGGAAGGGAGGAAAAAGAGAAAGAGAGAGAGAGAGAGAGAGAGAGCTCATCTAATTGGCTTGGGCTTGGAGTGGGAGCCAGCCTTCTGCGGCTTGGCAGCCATGGAGGAGGCTGGGCAGGCCACAGAGCTGCCCTTGCCTTCAACCTCTGTCCCCTGGCCAAGACTCCGGATGTTTGTTGGTTTTTCATTAAAGATTGATTGGGCTCTGCTGATTTCCAGGGTCTTTTTATTTGATGAGTCCATCCCAGCCTGGCAATCACTCAACAGGAAGGCAAGAGATAGGATGAAGGGAAAGCGTACCAGAGGGCAGGGCAGGAAGAGCTGGAGGGACTTTAGAGGCCGTCTCGTCCACCCCCTCTTGCTGCTCTAATTCCAAAGAGGAGCTTGAGGTCCAGAGAGGGTGGGACCCAGGGTCACACAGCTGGGATGGAGAATTTGGACCAGCCCCTCCACCTTGAGGTCACTCAGAGTTCTTCCCAGCTCACCCTGCTGCTGCCCATGTCTTCGTAACAGGATGGGAGACAAAACTAGGTGGACCTGAGGGTCAGCTATGAATTCCAAGCATCCATTTGTCAAGACTCCCAGTCTTCGAGGTGACTTAGGTGTCCCCAGGAGATGGGGAAGTCCTCTCTTCCTGTTTGCTCTGAGGGAGCTCCCCAACCCCTGCCCCATAACAGGGGATGTCAGCATACTTGACGATGCCCCCTCAAACAACCCAACCTCCCACTTCCTCGACTTACCCATTTCCCATGACCTCCACCCACTTCAGAAGGTCCATACCCTTGATCTCCCATCACTCACAAAGGCACCACCTCTGGGCTCATAAGTGTTTCCTTAACTTGTCACAATTTATTATCATTCTACCTCTCCCTTGGCCCTGCAATCCCTGTCCCTGCTCCTTCTCCTCCCTGCAACCTCCAGTCCCACTGCCCTTCAGTTCCTTCCCAGGCCATCACCCTTTCCCCGTCTTGACTCTGTGAGTCACCAGTTAGTTCAGTCCTACACCGTCCTCTTCTCTCCAGCCCCTAACCCTTGGAAGACCTTGCCCAGCCAAGCTTCAACCTTGGATCCCTCCCACCCTTCCCTCCTACACTCGAGCAGTTGAACAAAGCTAGAAAAAGTCAGGAAATCAAGCTGAGCGGGGCCTCCACAAATGTATGTTACATCATCTCAACTGGGCCCTCACTAGAGCAAGGCAACCTTTTACACCTCCCTGATCAATTCATTCTCCCACTCACAGAGGTTTCTCTTCCTCTCTCCTCAGACCTTCCTCAAACTCCCCTCCCCTCACACTCCCAGTTGCAAACTTTGTCACAACACACACACACACACACACTCCTATCCTTCCAGTCTCCTTTCTCCTCATCTCTCCCCGGCCTTCCACACATTCTTCATCCAATGACACTTGTCCCCTGCCGTCCCTCCAACAAGATAACCCGTCTCACGGCTCCCAGCACATTTTCTACATGTCTCCCGTGTCTGGAATGCTCTCCCTTATCTCTGCCTCTTTCCTGGCTTTCCCAGCTTCCTTCGAGGCCCCGCTAAAATCTCCCCCTCTACTAGAAGCCTTTCCTGACCCTTCTTAATTTGACGCCTCCCCTCTTAATTTTCTCCAAATTGCCCTGCATACATCTTGTTCTGACCTAATTGTGAGCAGGTTGCTTCCCGTTAGACCAGAAGCTCCCTGAGGGCAAGCCTGTGCTTTTTGTTGTTTTGTTTTTGCCTTTCCTAGTGTCCAGGTGCTTAGCACCATGCCTGGTACATACATAGGTGAGTAATAAATGTTTCTCGACTGACTGATTGAAGAAGGGCTGGTGAGGAGGGCAGATGTCATGGAAAGGCCACCCAAAGAAGACCTGAGCACCTCCAGAGGAACCATGGGAACCAGACGGGCCCATGGCAAACTCCAGGAGGGGGACTGCTCAGCCAACCAAGTGGATTTGTCTATGACCAAGTTATCTCTGACAAGAACTGGAGGGGCAGCTAGGTGGCGCAGTGGATAGAGCACTGGTCCTGTAGTCAGGAGGACCTGAGTTCAAATCCAGCCTCAGACACGTAACACTTGGTAGCTGTGTGACCCTGGGGCAAGTCACTTAGCCGGATTGCCCTTCTTACTCTCCCCCCCCCAGGAAATGGAAAAAGACTTGTTTCCATAAAGGCACAGGATGTAAATGACCCATTGCACATGTGGAGGTTGACCCCAATGGAGCATGTAGAAATCTGGAGGCATGTGGCCTGGGTTCAAATCCTGGCTACTTATGAGCTGCCTGATCTTGAGCAAGCCCTAAGCTCTCTGAGACTCAGCTGACTTCTCTGGAAATGGAAGGCCTTCCTGAGTTCCAAAGCCTCCTCAGATACTTACTAGCCGTGTGACCCTGGGTAAGTTACTAACCCTCCCTCAGGCTCAGTTTACTCATTTGTAAAATTGAAATAGCAACAGTGCCTACCTCCCCGGGTTGACGTAAGAATAAAATGAGATCAAACCTCTAAAGTACTTTGCATATGTTAAAATGCTACGTACATGTTTATTATTATTATTATTGTGGTGGGAGCATTGTTGTTGTTGAAATAGCTCATCTCTGAGCACCTTTCCAGCTCTGACCTTCTACCCTGCGGGACACCGGCACCCCTCGAATCTCTCACTCCTGCTATGCGTCAATTCAGACCCTTCCCTGGCGTGTCCATGCTAGCCGAGGCCAGCGCTCCCAGGGCATCCCACACCTCACAGCTGGGAGAATGCAGCCCAGAACAGGCCTGGAAAGAAAAGAAAGATGGTGGGTGATGAGGTGAGGCGGACAGGCGTGCTCCAGGCAGATGGGAGTGTGCCTGTGGGCCTCACCTCATCAGTGGGCAAGACCAGGAAGCTCTAGACTGGCGCAGGCGGTCTCCAGGTGGACCTGGGCCCAAGGCTGCTGGGCTCGTCATTCAAGGCTGGGGAGGAGCACTTCCCTCTTCCCAGGCAGAGGGCCCAGGCTTCCGGTTGTCTCTGATCACTTTCTTTCCTTCCCCAGGGGCTCCAGTCCTTTTCAGTTCTCAATCCAGGATCCTATGTGTGGCCTTGGGCAAGTCATTTCCCTGGCCTCAGTTTTCTCATCTGTAAAACTGGGCTTAGCTTAGATGGTCTCCAAGGTTCCTTCCGGTCCTCAAGCTAGAATTCTATGCCTCACTTGCACCCGCCTTTGTTTCCGAACCTGGAAAGTCGTGGCATCCCTCGACCGACCGGGGCTGTGTGACGCATCCCTGCAAAATGCCTTGTGGACCACAGAGAGCTGCAGAAATGGACAAGGCGGCTCCTGGCCCCTCCTGCATCCAGACCCGGGCACCAGCCGTGTCCCTACAAGCGTGGCCTCCTGGCCCATCAGAATCCTCACTCTCTAGGCCTCCCACCCCTCGGGGCTGGGCCCGTCAAGGGGTGGGGAGCTGGGATGAGCCAGGAGGGAGGCAGGTGGCCCTGCTGGGACTGACTCTGAGTGGGCGCCAATCTTCCCAAGCCAAGGGCGGCTGAGCTGTGTGGCCAGACTGGACTCATCTAGAGAGCCAGCGGGATCCTGCGTGCTTTCTTTGTCAACATTTCCTTTGACAGCTCACAACGGCAGAGCCTCAGTCAGTCAAGAAGCATCTATTGAGTGCCTAGTGTATGCCAGGCTCTGTGCTAAGGGCTGGGGGCACAAAGAAAGGTGTACACGTGGTTTTGCCCTTAGGGAGCTCCCTGCCCAATGGAGGAGAGCCTGCCCCCAGCCGAGGACACAGGGAGGCACCTAATTCCCCAGGTCACTGCTTTAATGGCAGAAGCTAGAATCCAAACACACCTCAGGGGGGGGGTCTGCAGGTGGTTCTCGGGCTTTAAGGGCTTGGGGGCCCAGGAGCACGTGTCCCCACCCTCATTGCTGGTCCCCAAGCTACCCCATCCCCTCCTCCTCTGGTTCCCATTGGGGCGCCCAGGGGGTCTGGCTCCCTGGTGCCCTCGCTTTGTTCCGTGACTGACTGGTCCACCTCCTTTTCTCAGGACACCCGTCCCTGCTGCTGCTGCAGCCCACGTGGGCTCGCCCCCACCATCTGGGTAATGAGCAACTGTCGTTTTCTCCAGGTGGCAGCATTCTGTGACTTGACTCACATTGCTCCGTGACCAGGGAGAGGGAGAGGGAACTCGGGGCACAAAGATACCCTCGGGGTCAACAACCCTGATGAGCGCCAGCCTCCGCCAGCCCGCGGAGCAGCCGAGTTGGCCCTCAGGCCGTGGAGACAGACCCAGAGAGCCGGGAGTGTGCCAGCCCCGAGTGGCGGAGCAGAGCGACTCTGGGGAGGCGGGCTCCCCGAGTGTCTGTGTTTGTCTTCCGCCGGTGTTCTTGGGGAGGCCGGTAGGCCAGGGACCTCGTGGTCAGCGGCTAGTGGTCCTAAGGCGCAGCAGACGCCAAAGGGGTGCCGAGGATGGCCACGTCCTCAGAGCCGCCTTCTGAGACCTTCCCTTGGCTTGGAGTCAGAGAGGCTGGCTGAGATCCTGACCCGCATAGCATCACCGCACGGTTATTGATGGGAAACACCTGGGCCTCTCCCAGAGATGCAGCGGTGCCCGGAACATGGCGGGCAGGATGTAAAAGCCACCAGGAGAGGCAGCCCCCGGGGCGCGGAGATTCCCCAGGGGATGGGAACTAGAAAGGCAAACTCAAAGAAAGGGGATTTGGCTACATTGAGCTTGGGGTTTAGGATTTAAATGGACGCCCCAGGGAGGGTGATACTTGGACCCATGAACTTGTACCAAAGGTTAATGTTTGCAATGAGCTCTCTGGGAGCCTCCTGTAATCAAATTATGCAGCCTATGCAGATGGCTCCCCGTCTCTGTCCTGAGCTACGGGGCCGGAATCTCTGACTGCCTCCTGGACGTGTCCACCTTGGTGTGACCTGTGCCCCGGCATTCCCTCCAGTGAGGATGCGATCAGAGGAGGCCGTCGTCACAGCAAGGCTGGGGAGCTGCATCTCAGGACTGGCCCCACCCCGGAGTAACTCTAGGGAAACGTCTGAAGCAAAAGCTGGGTATGGCACGGGTCTGGGGCCTCCCCTAAGGGCCGATGGCAGGTTCCCCTAGAAAAGGTACTCAGGTACAGCACGGCTGCCTCAGTGGCACGCTTCTTGTCATCCAGAGCCACCTCAGCCCTCAGCTCTGGAGCGATCCCCCTGCTCCTGAAAAGCGGTCAGCTGCCCTCCAGCCTCCCTCTCCGTTGCTGCGACTTCTTGGACCAAAGCACCCCTCCCTGCAAAGGTGCCGAGAGGGGGATGGAGGGCCAGTTTGGTTGGACCGCCACCTACGATGGAGGGGACTGATGGGCAATGAGGCTAGAAAGGAGGGTGGGGCCGGGAGAGGGCAAAGTGCTGCTGGCAGATGCCTCGAAACTAAAGAGGGCCACGGCTGCGTAGAGGCAGTGGAATATCACCGGGCCATGAGAAAGGGGGAGTGGGGGAGCGCAGAGTAACGGGGAAGGATCAGGTGAACAGAAGTGAGGAGATCCAGGTAACGATCTCTCCAATGCCTACAGCAACATAAATGCAAAGAACGAGAAAAAAGCGAAGCAACGTCTTGTGATCCTAACGGTGGAGCCCGGCCCGGAAGAGCAGAGGAAATGCACCTTCCTCCCTTTTCTGCCCAGGGGGTGAAATGGGACCTCTGCTGCCGGACACAGCGGGTGTTGGGGGAGTTTTGCTGAAATAATTGCGTTTTTGCCCTTTCTTCTCGAACCTTTGTCACCAGGGATGTCTCCCTGGGAGGGGGAAGAGGAAAATGCTCAGAAATCATGACATAAAAACAAGTGAGATCAACAGATTTATTTTTAAAAGAAAAAAGAAATGCAGCTAAATGGTGCTTCAGCCATGGAAATCCAGATTTCCTTCGGGCTAGGTGAGTGTGGGCACCCTGTCCATCAGGCACCAGGGTATGGGTCTGTGTCACAGGAAGCCAATAGAGGCAAGGGCCTGGACAGCCAATGGTCACACAATGTATGCCAGGGATTAAAAAAGATGGATACAGTTCTATGAGCTTGATTTTAGAGAAGGTTGTTCTCCAGGCCAAAGTCTCCCCCTCATGTAATCTAATCAGATCACCCACAGATTAATCTACATTAGAGGGGTAAGGGGAGATAACGAACTGGACTTTGGTTTAAAAGCCAGGAGGTACAAACGCCCTTTGGGAGGTCCCTGGCCTCAACCAGGGGAGGAGGAGGGAGGGAGGGAGGGCCGGGGGTCTAGACTTTCTAACTACAAGACCCCTGAAAGACTTCCCACTCCCTCCCTCACTCACTCAGTTCAAGGCCCTGACCTGGGGGCTGGGGAGGCCAAAGTGAATGAAAGACAAAAGATAGAAACACTGGAGAGATTGTAGGATACAGGTCCAGAAGGACCTGGTTGTATAAGTGAGGAAACCAAGGCCTCCAAAGGACTGACCCAAAATTGCCCAGGTCAGCAGAATCCGAATGTCCACTGAAATCCAGGCTTGGGGCTGAATCCACCTCCAAAGCCAGCCTCTTTCCCCTCAACCACACTGGCTCTTCCCAGCTTTCACTCCCCAGGGTTCACCACCCCAGAGGCACCATTAATTCCTTCCTTTCTCTCACTGCACCTGTCTCTAATCAGTCAGGCCTTGTCTAGTCAATGCCTGCGAGTCATAATAAGTAGGTTTTATTCAGTGCGCGCCTACTCTGTGCCAGGACATGATGACCAAATGAATGAACAAAGGCATTAATGGATGGATGGATGAATAGATGGATGGATGGATGGGTGGATGGATGGGTGGATGGATGGGCGGATGGATGGGTGGATGAGTGGATGGATGGATGAATGGATGGATGGATGGATGGATGGATGGATGAATGGATGGATGGATGGATGGGTAGATGGGTGGATGGATGAGTGGATGGATGAATGGATGGATGGATGGATTGATGAATGGATGGATGGATGGATGGATGGATGGATGGATGAATGGATGGATGGATGGATGGATGGGTGGATTGACGCGGCCATTGCAGTGGTGAGCATGAGACCAGCTCAATACTCTTAACCTGGAGGCGCATTGAAGAGGCAGGAGACAGCAAGATGGCAGAAACTCCATTTACTAACTGCTGGTAGCTTTCTTTTATATCCCTAGTAACACCTGATCAAAGCATGATCTCCACGTGATAACCAATTACCAAGTCTGCTGGACACTTGCAGCCCTCCTATCAGGGGTATGAGTAGGATTTTTCTCCCAATGAGAGGAGAGCTGAGCCAACCATGGGAGCTGAGTGTCAGCAAAGGAGAGGTCTTGTGAGACTTCCTTGTTTTTACCAGGCAACAGGTTGTGACCCTCAGCTTCTGCCAAGAGAAGCTAGAACTCCCATGGGAAAATTCTCCCAATAGTGGATGAGTGGATGAGTGGATGGATGAATGGATGGATGGATGGATGGATGGATAGATGGATGAATGGATTGATGGATGGATGGATGGATAGATGGATGAATGGATGGATGGATGGATGGATGGATGGATGGATGGATGGATGGATGGATGGGTAGATGAGTGGATGGATGAGTGGATGGATGAATGGATAGATAGATGGATGGATGGATGGATGGATGGATGGATGGATGGATGGATGAATGGATTGATGGATGGATGGATGGATTGATGAATGGATGGATGGATGGATGGATGGATGAAGCATTTTTTAAGGACCTACTGTGTACCAAGTATTGTGCTATTAGGATACTGAAGAAAAAGTAAGACAGTCCTGCCCTCATGGAGCTGACAGGCTAGTTGGGAGAGACCATCATTAAAAAGAGTTTGGTTGAAGGGCAGAACGATATAGCCTGCCTGGGGTGCAGTGACAGGATGCATTACAAGGCCCCAGATCACGAGTCCTGAGGAGAGGCAGAGATTTAGATCAGAAAATAAAGCAATAAAAGGCTGGAAAGATAGGTGGGAGCCAGGGAAGCCAGGAGGGAGAACATTCCAGGCATTTGAAGACCTCAGACTGGGAACATGCCTGGAGTCAGGAGATGATGCCTTTCATTCCTAGAAGAGCCAAGAGGCAGGGAGGGGACAAGAGGTTTAAGAAGACAGGAAAGGGGAGGGGTTGGATTAATGAGGGCTTTGAATGACAAAAAGAGGAGCTGATCTTTGCTTATGAAGGTGAAAGGGAGCCACTGGAATTTGCTCTGGGTGTGTGTGTGTGTGTGTGTGTGTGTGTGTGTGTGTTGAGGGGAGTGCCATGGTTGGACCTGCATTTCAGGAAAATCACTTTTGTGGCTGAAAGACTGGAGTGGGGAGAGAGGTGCAACAGGCAGACTCCCCAGCAGGTATTGCAACAGTGAATCGATGAGGGTCTACACCAGAGTGAGGCCGGTGTCAGAGGAGAGAAGGAGGCGTAGGAAGACGTCTAGGCAATGAGCCTGGGGACCTGGGAGGATGGTGCTGTCCTTTACAGTAATAGGAAAGGTATGGGGGTGTGAAGTTAGGAGGAAAGATGGACATTTGGTTTTGGACGTGTTGAGTTTAAGATGATATTCCATTCTAGACATCTGAAAGACATTTGAAAATGTGAGATTGGAAGTCAGCAGAAAGATTGGGGCAGAGTAGACAAATTTGAGAATCATCATCACGGAGATGGTCATTAAATCCATGGGAGCCGATGAGATTACCAAGTGAAGGAGTCTGGAGGGAGAAGAGGAGAGGGCCCAGGACAGAGTCCTGAGGGACCCTTATGGTGAGAGGGTGAGATCTGGAGGAGAATCCAGCCAAAGAGTGGTCAGAGAGGGAGGAGGAGAATCAGGAGAGAAGGGTGTCCTGAAAACCTAGAGAGGAGAGGGTGATCAACAGTGTCAAAGGCTGCAGAGAGGTCTAGGAGAATGAAAACTGAGAAAAGGCCTTGGGATTTAATACAGAAGAGATTCTTCATAACTTTGGAGACTGGAAGGCAAGGGAGAGTAGGGGCGGAGCCTCCCAGGGGATCTGGGACTAGCTGGTCATGGGGGCCTCTCCCCATCAGGGAAGGAGTGTCAAAACTGAGGGGCTTAGCTCCCCCAGGGCCCGGTCTCTGGAGGGTCAACCATAATGGTCACCCCAGCGACACCTCAGAGGCTCCCATATCTGAGCCTCAGTTTTCTTCTATGTAAAGTAGGATAATTCTCCCACCACCTACTTTCTGGATCAATGTGAGCCAAGTGCTCTGAGAAAGGGAACCATGATCCTCAGTGGAATCCTTCTTTTGTCTTCAGCATTTCATGAGTGAGAGCTTCCCCTCTGTCTCCCTGGGAGAAATGTGCTAATAGGAGCCGTCCTTCCTTCCTCTCTCACAGAGCACTGGGCCTGGGAACAGGAAAAGCTGAGTTCCAATCTAGCCTCAGACATCGCGTAGCTGGATGACCTTGGACAAGTCACTTGACCTCTGCCTCAGTTTCCCCAACTGCAAAATAGTTATTTTAATTATATGTTAAATATCATATAATAACAACTCTTACAACTCAGGGTGGCTGTGAGGAACAAATAAGCTGATATTTGTCAGGTGCTTAGTGTGGTGCCTGGCTCATAGCAGGCACTACATAAATGCTTATTCCCTTCCTTTCCCTTCCCTAGGCTTTTGGCTAAGGATAGACCATCTCTCA
Source organism: Vombatus ursinus (assembly GCF_900497805.2). Lineage (NCBI taxonomy): Eukaryota > Metazoa > Chordata > Mammalia > Diprotodontia > Vombatidae > Vombatus > Vombatus ursinus. The sequence goes on from NW_020949971.1 coordinate 3,029,802, forward strand.
GAGATAATATGGAATGCTGGCATGGAAGAAATTGGACCAAGGCCTGACTTCAACACTCACTACCTGAGTAGAGTTGAGTAGGCTAACTCAGCTCTAGGTTGAGACTGGTTGGACCTGGGCACGGAGGAACACGGAGTCAGAGCCTGGAAAGGCAGTGGGAGTGGAGAGACCGGGCCTTGACCAGGTGGAGATGCCTAAACTGAGGCACAAGAAGAGATGTCACACCAGGAGTCTCTGCTCAGACCCAGAAAGATTCTGGCCCCACCCAGCTCCCAGTGGGCAGTGGCGGGCTGGCCATTGGCAGTGCTGGTCTAAGACGGAGTCCAAGAGGATTCACTCCAGACTGGCCAGCCTGCTGCAGGCCATCACCCAGACAAGAGGCGTTCTTTGTGTACGTGATGAAGCTGGGGGACCCCTGGAGAGGGGTGAGGAGGCAGCTCCTCCTTAACCTTTGGCCCCAAGTCCTGGGCCCACGATGACAGGACAGAAAGGTGGTCACTTTAAATGGCTCAGGAGTGATGCTACAGGGTTTTAAAGTGCAACTTAATGCAATCCCTTTCTTAACCTGGGGTCCATGAACTTGATTTCCTTTGTCATCCTCTGTACTTTATTTCATGCATCTAAAAGCATTCTTTCTGAGAAAGGGATCACAGGCTTCACCAGAATGCCCAAGAGCTCCCTAGGAAAGTCTGGACTCTGTTATTTTCTTTCTCCTGGGCCTCCCCTTCACCCTAGATTCTGATGAGGGGGAAAAATATCTCCTGTATCTTTAAGGGAGAAAAAACCCCACCTTCTCCTTTTTCCAGTCTCTACCAGTTCTGCTGTTTTCCTCCAGTGCCAGGCTCAATGTCACAGGCAATTAGGAACTCTGGGCAGAGAAGTCTGCTTGGCTGCCATGGTTACATCCTGAGTCTCCATGGTAACATCTGTGAGAATGGTGAGTGATGGGAGGGGGCTACAGGTAAAAAGCAAAAGAATAAGTAGACACTAATGACAGACAGATAAGGGTCGAGGAGTGAGAGTGCAGGACAAAGGACCTTCAGAAGGAGGCCCTGGAGGTCGGTCAGTCCCTCCCTTGCAGGACCCTCTCACAGCATTTCTAGCTCGTGAGCATCCAGTCTGTGCTTGAAGAGCTCCAGCGGGGGAGGGAGGAGCCAGTGAGGTCTCAAGGCAGCCCATTCCACTTGAACCCACCCCCATGACTCCCAAGTCTGCGTTCCCACTCCCCCATAGGACTTGTGAATACCTGAAGACAGCTTTCGTGTGTTTCCTACACCAGCTCTGCTCCAGGCTAAAAATCCCAAATTCCTCCAGCCGATTATCACAAGTCATGACCCTGAGGTGCTTGCCCATCCTGGTCACCCTCCTCTGGACGCTTTCTAGTTTAGCAACATCCTTCCTGAAATATGATGTTCCCAAATGAGTGCGAGTCTTCTGATGTGGTCCCATCAAGGGAGAAGGGAATAAAAGCATCTGTTAAACCCCTACCGTGTGTCAGGCTCTGTCCTTCACAAATGTGATCTCCTTTGGTCCTCACAGCAACAACCCTGGGAGGGAGGTGCTATTATTACCCCCATTTTGCAGTTGAGGAAACTGAGGAAAACTGAGGCCAGGTGGCTTCTATTAAGTGTCTAAGGCATGATTTGAATCCAGCTCTTCCTGACTCCAGATCTAGCTTAATGTGCTGTGACACCCTCACTCCTAGCTGCCACCTTTTGGTGGTGTTTCCTTTCAGTTGGCAGACTCTTCATGACCCATCTGGGGTTTCCTTGGCAGAGATACTGGAGTGGTTTGCCATTTTCTTCTCCAGTTCATTTTACAGATGAGGAAACGGAGGCAACAGGGTCAGGTGACTTTCCCAGGGTCACACAGATAGTAAGTGTCTAAGATCAGATTTGAACCCATAAAGATGAGTCCTCCTGATTGCAAACCCAGTGCTCCATCCACTATTCCACTTAGCTGCTGCCCAGCAGCAGACAAGCAATCCCCTCCCCCATTCTGGACACCAAGTCTCCCCTAAGGCTATCTAGGAGACTTGAGCTGTCTTGGCGCCCATCATCACACCGTCACTCATATAAAGGTCAATGTCCACTTGGACTCCCAGCCTTTTTGTATGATTTCTAGTCATTTCTCCTCCACCTCGCACTTGTGGAGTCCATCTTTTCATCCCAACCCGCACGTTCGTCCCCACTACTTTTCAGTAGAGAGGATTTGGGGTGGGTGCTGACTGCCACAAACATGTTAACTCGCTCTCCCTTTCCAAGCCTTGAGTCCCGGCATTTGACAAGCATCCTTCTTCTATTTCACTGGATTCATTCAGAAAAGGGCTAACCAGCACATGGCCAAACCTAGCTCCCAGAGGTTTTGCCGTAGAGAGCTCTCTCTGAGGCAGCATTGACCACGGCAGCAGCACTGCTCTCTGGACCTGGCCATTCAACCAGGTCTGGATTCACCTTTCCCCACCATCTTCCCGATTTGTCTGTGTAGACAACACAAGCAACATCACCAAATGCTTTAGTAAAATCGGAATCCGCTCTGCTTACACTCTGCAGACCAGGCAAACTCGCTTCCCTGTCTAAAAAGGAATTAAGGTTGGCCTAGCGTGGCCAGCCCTTGATGAATCCCTCCTCTTATCAAACAGCCACAAACCACTCCAGTGGGGCCATGGTAAATGTTTAACAACCAGCTCTCCTTCACAAGTTTCAGTTTAACTTGCAATCTTAGCATTTTCTCCATCACTTTCTCAAGCCTAGACCATCAAGGATACATAAACCAGGCCCTAATCTTCTTAGTGTTTGCTGATTTCCGAGGTAGGAGTGCTCACACTGAAAATTTCCCAGTCGGCGCTCTTCTGCTGAACTAGTGCAATGTCTCCAGCGCCGCCCCCCAAATGTCACCCCACATTAGGCCTCAGAGATCAGCTCGTCTGATGCCGATATTTTAGTGGAGGAAACAAACCCCAGAGGAGCTCAGTGACTTCGAAGCCCAGGTCCTTTGATGTCACATCCACCCATCCAAGCAGCCTTGTCATTTCTTCTAGAATCCAGGCTGCCGGGGGAGTCAGGTGCTCTGGGATATACCCTGAAGACTCCCTATTTTTAGCCAAACCTGTGATTTCCTTGGCCTCGAAGGAAGCCATCCGCCCGTCACTTCCGGAAAGTTTGGCCACTGATTTCCCTGCGGCTCCTCCACTCACCAGCTCTGGGACTCCCCCGATGGACCCTCCCTTCCCAGGCCGCCACTCCTCTAGATAGCGGATGAGGTAGCAGTGTCGGGCACATAGTAAAGTGCGTAACACATGCTTGTTCCCCTCCCTACCCCCTTCCGCTGACTTCCCCAGTTAGAATGTAAGCTCCCTAAGGGCAGCAGCTGGCTCACTGTTTTGCATCCCCCTTATTTAGAGCAGGATCTGGCAAGTAGCATAGACCTAAGAAATGCTGTTTCGTTCACTCACTACTGTGTGCCAGGCACTGTTATCTCATCTGATACGCGGAGGAGGGCTTGCCTGGCAAGGGAGTTTCCATTTGAGGAGTCACGGAGAAGGTGAGTGCGGGGGCTATAAGGAAGCTGACGGCTCCGCCCTTTCCAGGTGCAAGGGAGGCTTCGGTTTGATTACTCTTCCAGTCAAGAGGTGGAAAAGCAGGCCAGGTGGCGAAGAGCCAAAGTGAGTGGGATGGGGAGCGTGGTCCGCAGCCAGCCACAGCCACAGCCACTAGGATCAGTCAGTACTGCCTCGCTCACTCACCGATTAAGCCAGCTAAGCCCCAGGATGAGTTCCAACCGGGAACAGACTAATCTGCTCTGGGAGAGAGGCCTGCGGGGGCAGGTGGGGAGGAAAGCCAATGCACAATAGAGGCAGTGTTTGGGGGCCAACTTAGCAGTAAGAGAATCCATCTATTCCAACAGGCTTGAAGGCAGTCAGCAGGCTTGGAAGTGAACCCTGCCTCAGACACTGACCAATGGAAGTTCATTGAACCTTCTCTGCCATTCTCTGCTCAACAGTCTACAATCTCTTCCAGCTCTTGGATCTTGATTCTAGTAAAGCTCTTAGACAGGGCCTAGAACTTAAAACAGGACACATGCCATCTCCATTGATCTTCTCAACAACCCTGGAGGTAGGTGCTGTTATCACCCCCATTTTATAGATGAAGAAACTGAGGATGAGACAGGTGGACTATAATGTCCGTGGTCCCACAGCTCTGTAAGTTGTCTGAGGTAAAACTTGAACTCAGATCTTCCTGATTTGTGCCAGTCGCGCCGTGCACTCTCCTCCTATAAGGAGCAGGCTGCCAGGGTCATACTTACCAGTCTTCGGAGCCCACCCGGATAAACACAGAGACCTGCCGATCAGGAGGTGCAAACACTCGAACTTTATTCAGAGGCCATCACAGCAAGGCCAAGCAGGAAAGCAAGAGCAAGAGAGCAGGAGCAAGAGAGAGCGAGCTCCGACCCCTACTGCCCCTATATACCTTCCTAGCCCCTCCTCCTCAGCCTGCCTACTAGTCATTGATTGTAGGATCAGATACAGGGAGGAGACGTCTGGGGTTAGCGCTGCACCTAGGGAGAGGACTAGACAAAGGGAGCTCGTTCCCTGCCGTCCCACTCCCACGTGGCACAGCCCCCTGCCTCAGGAGCACATGCTCCGGCTACTTCCCCGTATCCTGTTCCTACCCCAGTTCACCACAACTCCACATGGCACAGCCCCCTGCCTCGGGAGCGTGAGCTCCGGTTACTTCCTAATATCTTGTCCCTGCCCCATCTTGCCACAACCCCCACATGGCACGTAGCCAACATCAGACAATCCCTCACACTGATTCCCAGGCCAGCACCCTTACCTACGGTGACACCGAGCTGTCTCAGCGGTCCCTTCTAGACCTGACACTCCCTTTTCCAGCTCTGGCACTCTATGACAAGAATTCTCAGGATCCGTGCTGGCCCTTGCCCAAATAAGCCAGCAAGAGTTCCAGACAGGTGACTGATCCATCCACACCATCAGCAGGTGATGGACATGTGTCTCACACAATGCCATTAGTATAACAGGATCAGGTACATTTTTAGCAAAAGAAAAGGAATGAACTGAAGACCTTTAGCACAGCTATTTACCCCATCCAAAGAAAACAGTATCTTCTCACTCATTCAGCTAATTAACTGGTTAAGCTCCTGCTAACTACCTTATCAGGAAGGACAAAGACCAGTGAGTGACCTCCTTTGTGTCGTGGTGGTTGGTCAGTCCTGCCTGACTCCTTGTGACCCCATTTGGAGATTTCTTGGCCAAGATTCTGGAGGCAGGCAGAGTTAAGTGACTTGCCCAGGATCACACAGTTAATAAGTGTTTGTGGCCAGATTTGGAGTTTTCTTGGCAGATATACTGGACCAGTTTGCCATTTCCTTCTCCAGCTCATATTAAAGTTGAGAAAACTGAGGCAAACAGGGTGGAATGAATTGCTCAGGATCACACAGCTAGTGTCTAAGGCAGAATTTGAACACAGGTCTTTCTTTCTTTTTCTTTTTTTTTGTCTATCTATTTATTTATTTTTAGTTTTCAGCATTCACTTCCGTAAGATTTTAAGTTTCAAATTTTCTCCCCCTCCTTCTTCTACCCCCACCCAAAGATGGTGTACAATCTGATATGGGCTCTACTTATACATTCATATTAAGCATATTTTCACATTAGTCATGATGTGAAAAAGAATTAGAACCAATGGGAGAAACGGCAAGAAAGAAGGAACAAAACAACAATAAGAAAAAAGAGAGAGAGCAAACGGTCTGCTTCGATCGCATTCAGACTCCACAGTTGTTTCTTTGGGTGTGGACGGCATTTTCCATCACGAGACTTTTGGAGACGTCTTAGGTCCTGGCATTGCTGAGAAGGGCTAAGTCTATCAACCTTAGTCATCACACAACGTGTCTGTTATTGTGTACAACGTTCTCTGGTTCTGCTCACTTCACTTACCATCAGACCATACAAGTCTTTTCAGGTTTTTCTGAAATCTGCCTGCTCATCCTTTCTGCTAGCACAATAGTTTTCCATTACATTCATATACCACAACGTGTTCAGCCATTCCCCCATTGACGGGCATCCTCTCAATTTCCAATTCTTTACCCCCACAAAAAGAGCTGCCACAAATATTTTTGTACATGTGGATCCTTTTCCCACTTAAATACTCTCTGGGATAAAGCCCTAGAAGTGCTATTGCTGGGTCCAAGAGTATGCACATTTTTATAACCCTTTGGGCATAGTTCCAAATTGCTCTCCGAAGTTGTTGGATCATTTCACAACTCCACCCATGACAACACCATTAGTGTTCCAATTTTCTCGCATCTTCTCCAACATCTATTGTTTTACTTTTTTGTAATGTTGGCCAATCTGATGGGTGTGATGTGGTACCTCAGAGTTGTTTTGATTTCCGTTTCTCCAATCAATAGTGATTTAGAGCATTTTTTCATATGACTACAGATGGCTTTAATTTCTTCCTCTGAGAACGACCTGTTCATATCCTTTGACCATTTATCGATTGGGGAATGACTTGTATTCTTATAAATTTGGTTCAGTTCTCTATATATTTTAGAAATGAGGCTCTTATCAGAAACACTGGCTATAAAAATTGTTTCCCAGCTTTCTGTTTCCCTTCTACTCTTGGTTGCATTGGCTTTGTCTGTGAACACAGGTCTTTCTAAGGCTGCCTCCTTCCCCTTGTGAAGGAGAAAATGACCCTGCTCCTTTTCAAGCCTTGGAAGTCTCTGATTTCCCTTTACAATCCAAAAATCTGTCATAGCTAGGTCTAAAGCTCTTGCTCTTTCCCAGAAGCCTTTAGGTTTCGACTCGTCTTGAACTCTGCAAGAAACTCTGTATTTGTTTTATTTCCCAGGTGGATGACCTCTCCCACCTAGTTCTGCACCACCATCCTCTCTTCTCTCTTTTAGAGACCCTCCCCAGCCTGGCGGCATCCTATGTTCTAAGGTCCCTCCCAACTCTGCCGTTCTCTGTTCTATGTTCCAAGGTCCCTCCAAGGGAGAGCAGTCTACGTTCTAAGGTCTCGGTTGGTCCTGACGTTCTGTACTCTGGGGTCTCTTCCAGGCCCGGTCCCTTCTAGCTCTCCTGCTCCATCTTGGGCCCCTCCCCCTCTCCCATGCTCCATCCTGGGCCCCTCCCCCCTCTCCCATTTTAAGATCTTCAGAAGAAGCCCTGACTGAAGGCAGGCAGGCAGCTCTGGCCTCCCCGATGCACCCTTTCCCGGAGATGGGGCGATCCAAAGCCCCGTAAGGGAACTCCTTCCCTCTCCCGGCCCTGCCCACCCCCACCCGTCATTCCTCAGGTCGCTCTGATCCATCAGCTCACACCCCAGTTATCAGTCAACACTTGGTTTAGCTGTAGCCGGCGGGTGATGGGATAGGGGCAGGGCAGAGGCACCTGGGGATTACGAGGAGGGAGGCCTCCTTCAGGGGAGACTGGGCTGCTGATAAGGAAGTGGGCGGGGCCCAAGGTTGGCTCTGTCTGCAACCAGTCCTCCCGGAATGGCGGGACTCCACAGCCATATGAAGAGAATCTCTCCCCGTCCCCTCTGTCTCCTTCCCCAACGTGCAGACTTGTTAGGCCTCGGCTGGATGACCCCTGGAGCCTCCCAACACTGGCCTTGTGTCCCAGGGAAGAGTTGCTACAGAACAGCAGACTACCAGCTCTGTCCAAGCTTCCAGGGACCCCCACACCCTCTGGTCCCACCTCATTGTATGGAGAAGGAAACTGAGGCCCCAGGAGAGCAGCGGAGGGGCTGGGATTTGAACCTCTGCCTTCTGACTCCTAATTTAGTGCCCTTTCCTCTTTAATCCATCCATCCATTCATCCATCCCTGAGCATTTCTGAGGGGCCTGCTATGTCCCAGGGACTGTGCTAGGTGCTGTGAGTACAAAGAGAAAAGTGACAGAAACCCTGGCCTGGAGAAGTGGCATTACCCCTTGTCTATTTGGAGGAGAAAGGCCAGACACTGGCCACCCCTCTGGGAGGCCCCACCCTAGGCATCCCTGTGCCCAGCTACCACTTACTAACTTACTGACTGAAAGGAGAGTGACTCTGACAAGTGACCTTGGGCGAGGCTCTTAAGGTCTTTAGGCCTCGGTTCTCTCACCTGTAAAATGGGATCATAGCCTCTTAGATCAAAATAGGTTCCCCCCCAAAAAAATAGTTTCCCAGATCTAGAGCTGGAAGGGGAGGGCGGGCCAAGCTCTGCATTTTATAGCTGAGGAAACTGAGGCCCAGAGAGAAGAGACCTGTTCCAGGGCATAAATGTGGTAAGGGGCAGAGGCCCAGCAGACTGGAGGGGGCCCTGCCTTCCATTAAGAGAGGATCTCTGCAGCGGGATGCATGATGGGAACACATCTGGAGGAAGGACTTTCAGAGGACGGTGGTGAGGATGGGATCAGGAGAAGGCATCAGGGGCTCTCCAGGAGAAGAGGAGGCTGGGAGATGCTCTGAGGAGCACAGACCTCCAGGTGACCACCGAGAGCCCTGCCCATACTCACCTGGATGCCAAGCAGCAGAGCTGGTAGCCAAACCCTGGCTCTCTACTTCCAAAGCCATTGCCGGGAGATCAGCATCCTCATCCTCACCCCTCACAGCCACAGCCACAGATGAGTCCCGCCAGTCTGGACCAGGCCATCCTCGAGACAAATGGGCCAAAGCCGTACTTGGCTCCTGGGCAGGCTGCGGATGGATTTATGCAGTAACTCCCCTGGTCACAAAATGAGGGTCTCTGAAGGGATTGAGCTCCTGCTCCAGGCAGAGAGAATATCACAGCACACATTTATAGAGGCTTTAAGGTTGGAAAAAACGCTTTACAAATATTTGATTTGAACATCACTGGGGCTGTCCCCAATCAGTAGGGGTTATTCTTCCCATTTTCTGATGGGAATGGGGAAACTGAGACAGACTGAGGCTAAGTGACTTGCCCAGGGTCACACAGCTCTAGGAAGGGTCTGAAGCTAGAGTTGAACTCAGGTGTTCAGGACTCCACGTCCAGTGCTCTAATTGTTTTCTTTTGTTTTGTTTTATTTGTTGTTTCTACAAATAATACATTTTATTTTTTTTAATTAATTTATTTTGATTTATCAACAGTCACTTCCATATGCTTTTGAGTTTTAAATATTTCTCCCCCTCCCTCCCCACCACCTTCCCCATGACAGCGCACAATCTGATATAGGCTATACATATACATTCATATTAAACATATTTTCACATTAGTCATGTTGTAAGGAAGAATTAGAACCAACAGGAGGAACCACCAGAAAGAGGAAACAAAACACAACAGAAGAAAAAAAATAGCAGATAGTATGCTTCGATCTGCATTCAAACTCCATAGTTCTTTCTTCTTTGTGGATAGCATTTTCCATCACGAGGCCTTTGGAGATGTCTTAGATCCTTGTATTGCTGGGAAGGGTTAAGTTTATCAATATTAGTCATCGCACAATGTGGCCTTTATTGTGTACAACGTTCTCCTGGTTCTGCTCACTTCACTCAGCATCAGACCATACAAGTCTTTCCAGGTTTTTCTGAAGTCAGCCCATTCATCATTTCTTATAGCACAATAGTATTCCATCATAATCACACACCACAACTTGTTTGGCCATTCCCTAATTGATGGGCATCCTCTCAATTTCCAATTCTTTGACACCAGAAAAAGAGCTGCCATGAATATTTTTGTACATGTGGATCCTTTTCCCACTTGAATAGTCTCTGGGATACAGCCCTAGAAGTGCTATTGCTGGGTCAAAGGGTATGCACATTTTTATAACCCTTTGAGCATAGTTCCAAATTGCTCTCCAAAGTGTTTGCATCAGTTCACAATTCCACCAACAATGCATTAGTGTTCCAATTTTCCCACATCTTCTCCAACATTTATTGTCCTGTTTTGTCATGTTGGCCAATCTGATGGGTGTGATATGGTACCTCAGAGTTGTTTTGATTTGCATTTCTCTAATCAATAGTGATTTAGAACATTTTTTCATATGACTATAGATGGCTTTAATTTCTTCATCTGAGAACTGCCTGTTCATATCCTTTGACCACTTATCAATTGGGAAATGACTTGTATTCTTAGAAATTTGACTTAATTCTCTATATATTTTAGAAATGAGGCCTTTATCAGAGAGACTGGTTGTAAAAATTCTTTCTCAATTTTCTACTTTCCTTCTAATCTTAGTTTCATTGGCTTTGTTTGTGCAAAAACTTCTCAATTTAATGTAATCAATGTTATCCACTTTACTTTTTGTAATGTTCTCTATCTCCTGTTTGGTCATGAATTCTTCTGTTCTCCATAAATCTGATAGGCAAACTATTCCTTGCTCTCCCAGTTTGCTTACAGCCTTTATATCTAAATCATGAACCCATTTTGACTTTATTTTGGTATTTGGTGTGAGATTTTGATCTATGCCTACTTTCTGCCATACTCTTTTCCAGTTTTCCCAGCAGTTTTTGTCAAACAGTGGGTTCTTGTCCCAGAAGCTAGGGGCTTTGGGTTTATCAAATGGTATATTACTATAGTCATTGACTACTGTGTCTTGCATACTTAACCTATTCCACTGATGTACCACTCTATTTCTTAGCCAATACCAAGCAGTTTTGATGATTGCTGCTTTATAATACAATTTAAGATCTGGAATGGCTAGGCCACCTTCCCTTGCATTTCTTTTTATTAGTTCCCTTGATATTCTGGACCTTTTGTTCTTCCAAATGAATCTTGTTATTATTTTTTCTAACTCAATAAAATAATTTTTGGTAGTTTGATTGGTGTGGCACTGAATAAGTAAATTAGCTTAGGTAGAATTGTCATTTTTATTATATTAGCTCGGCCTATGCATGAGCAACTGATGTTTTTCCAATTATTTAGATCTGACTTTATCTGTGTGAACAGTGTTTTGTAATTGTGTTCATAGAGTTCCTAGGTTTGTTTCATTAGATAGACTCCTAAATATTTGATAATGTCTACAGTAAGTTTAAATGGAATTTCTCTTTCTATCTCTTGCTGTTGGGCTTTGTTGGTAATATATAGAAATGCCAATGATTTATGTGGATTTATTTTATAGCCTGTAACTTTGCTAAAGTTGTTTATTATTTCAAGTAGTTTTTTACTTGATTCTCTAGGATTCTCTAAGTATATCATCATACCATCTGCAAAGAGTGATAGCTTTGTTTCTTCTTTGCCTATTCTAATACCTTCAATTTCTTTTTCTTCTCTTATTGATAAAGTTAACGTTTCCAGTATGATAATGAACAATAGTGGTGATAATGGCCATCTTTGTTTCACCCCCAATCTTATTGGAAATGTTTCTAGCTTGTCCCCATTATATATGATGGTTGCTGAAGGTTTTAGGTAGATGCTATTTATTATTTTAAGGAAGATTACATTTATTCCTATGCTCTCTAGTGTTTTTAATAGGAATGGGTGTTGTATTTTGTCAAAAGTTTTTTCTGCATCTATTGAGATGATCATGTGGTTTCTGTTAGTTTTGGTGTTGATATGATGAATTATGCTGATAGTTTTCCTAATATTGAACCGGCCCAGCATTCTTGGTATAAATCCTACCTGGTCATAGTGTATTATTCTTGTGATAAGTTGCTGTAATCTATTTGCTAATATTTTATTTAAAATTCTTGCATCTATATTCATTAAAGAAATTGGTCTATAATTTTCTTTCTCTGTTTTGACTCTTCCTGTTTTAAGCATCAGCACCATATTTGTATCATAAAAGGAATTTGCTTAGACTCCTTCACCTATTTTCCCAAATAATCTATATAGTATTGGAATTAATTGTTCTTTAAACATTTGATGGAGTTCTCTTGTAAATCCATCTGGCCCTGGAGATTTTTTCCTAGGGAGTTCATCAATGGTTTGTTCAATTTCTTTTTCTGAGATGGGGTTATTTAGGTATTTTACTTCCTCATCTGTTAATCTGGGCAATTTATGTTTTTTGTAAATATGTATCCATTTCACTAAGATTGTCAAATTTATTGGCATACAGTTGGGCAAAATAGTTCCTAATTGTTGTTTTAATTTCCTCTTCCTTGATGGTGGATTCACCCTTTTTCATTCTTGATACTAGTAATTTGGTTTTCTTCTTTCTTTTTTTAAATTAAATTAACCAAAGGTTTATCTATTTTATTGGTTTTTTTCATAAAACCAACTCTTAGTTTTATTTATTGGTTCAATAGTTTTCTTAATTTCAACTTTATTAATTTTTCTTTTGGTTTTCAATATTTCTAATTTGACATTTAATTGAGGATTTTTAATTCGTTCTTTTTCTAGTTTTTTTAATTGGATGCCCAATTCATTGATCTCCTCTTTTTCTATTTTATTTATGTAAGCATTAGAGATATAAAACTTCCCCTAAGAACTGCTTTCACTGCAACCCATAAGTTTTGGTATGTTGTCTCATTATTGTCATTCTCTTGAATGAAGTTATTGTTTCTATGATTTGTTGTTTGACCCAATCATTTTTTAAGATTAGATTATTTAGTTTCCAATTATTTTTAGTCTATCTTTCCATGGCCCTTTGTTACATATAATTTTTATTGCATCATGATCTGAAAAGGATGCATTTAATATTTCTGCCTTTCTGCATTGGATTGTGAGGTTTTATGCCCTAGTACATGGTCAATTTTTGTGTATGTGCCATGTACCACTGAGAAAAAAGTATATTCCTTTCTACCTCCATTCAGTTTTCTCCAGAGGTCTATCATACCTAACTTTTCTAACATACTATTTACCTCCTTAACTTCTTTCTTGTTTATTTTGTGGTTAGATTTATCTACTTCAGAAAGGGGGAGGTTGAAGTCCCCCACTAGTATAGTTTTGCTGTTTATTTCTTCCTGTAACTCCCTAAACTTCTCCTCTAAGAATTTGGATGCTATACCGTTTGGTGCATATATGTTTAGTAATAATATTACTTCATTGTCTATGGTTGCTTTTTAGCAGGATGTAGTTTCCTTCCTTATCTATTTTGATAAGATCTATTTTTGCTTTTACTTTGTCTGAGACCAGGATTGCTACCCCTGCTTTTTTTACTTCACCTGAAGCATAATATATTCTACTCCAGCCTTTTACCTTTACCCTGTGTGTCACTCTTTTTCAACTGTTTCCTATAAACAATGTATTGTAGGATTATGGTTTTTAATCCATTTTGCTATTGACTTCTGTTTTAAGGGAGAGTTCATCCCATTCACATTCACAATTATTATCACTATATTTGCCTTTCTCTCCATCTCCCCCCCACCCCCGCCCCGTTTATGCTTTTCTTTCTCCTTTCTCGTTTTCACTCCTCACTAGTGTTTTGCTTTTGACCATCACCTCCCTCGGTCCCTCCTCCCTTCTATCCCCCCTGCCTTTTCTTTCCCCTTTTCCCTCCTACTGCCTATAGGGCAAGTTTAGATTTCTACAACTAACTGATTATGCGATTCCCTTCTTGAGCCAAATCTGATGAGAGTAAGGTTCAAATAATGCTCATCTCCCTCCCTTCTTTCCCTCTGCTGTAATAGGTTTTTGTGTCTTTTCCTGTAATGTAATTTACCCTTCTGCTTCTTCCTTTCCTTTTCTCTCAGTACATTTTCTTAGATCAGATTAATCCACTTACTTGAATCCATTTAACCCACTTGATTAGATTTTTTTTTATCATTACATCAAAGTCAACTTATATCCACCCCCTTTATGTATTCTCCTTTAACATGGTGTAATAATCATACATTTCTCAAGAATTACAAGTGTCATCTTTCCTTGTAGGGATGTAAACAGTTTGCCCTTATTAACAACATATTGCATCTTTCTGTCCCATTTACCTTTTTATGACTTTCTTAAGTCTTGTATTTGAAGATCAAATTTTCTGTTGAGCTCTGGTCTTTTTATCAGAAAGGTTTGGAAGTCCCCTATTTCACTGAATATCCATTTCCTCCCCTGAAAGATCATGTTCATTTTTGCTGGGTAGTTGTACTCTATCTAATTGTACCAGACAGAGAGAACAACCTCTCCTTGTACTTGTAAAAAGTTGTGCCAACAGTGAGAATGCAGCATTTGGTCAAGTGATGTCTGTTTGTTGAATGGGGTTCTGGAAATGTGGCTGTTTTGGAAGCGCTGGAGATTAAAATTTGGCCCATTCCTCTTACAAACAGTAACAAATATCGTATCGGGAGGGGCAGCTTGGCAACCATGGCATTGGGTTCTGTTGGCCACTGCTTCCTTACAGATGCCCTTCTCTCCAGGCCAGCAAGATGCTTTATTCTCCTGGCTCTCCCCATCCCTGTCTGCCCACTCCTGAGTCTCCTTTGTTGGACGTCCATCCGCATCATACCTCCCAAACTTGGGTGTCCCCAGGTTCTGTCCTGCACTCTGCTCTTTCCCCTATACATTCTCTAAATGTCCTTAGCAGTAGTGAGTTTAATGCCCATCTCTATGCAGATGATGCCCAGATCTCTCTGTCCAGCCCTAATCTCTGGTCGAGGCCTGTCCAGCACTAAGATGAGATGCAGTCATCCAAAACTTGACATGCCCAGAGTTTTCCTCTTCTCCTTCCACCAAACGCACCTATATTCCAGGCTTCCCTATGTCTGTCAAAGGCACCAAGGCCCTCCCAGTCACCCAGGCTGACAGTCAAGCTGCTCTGCTGCAGTCCTCACTTGCCCTCACCCCACACATCCAATGAACGGCCAAAGCTCACCATTTCTGTCTCCACGACATGTCTCACATCTAGCCCCTTCTCCCCATGCCCACAGCAGTCCCCTCAATTTTCAATTTTTCTACTGGGATGGGGGTGATAGAGGAAAGAGGGGAGCTGGGAATAGAGATGCCAAAAAAAAGAAAAAGGCAAGAGGGGCATTGAAGCAGTTTTGCAAAGAAGAAAGATCAGAAGGACGTGCAGGGAAGCAGGACAGTTTGGGTAGCGACAGGCTGAATTTCTTATATATTTAAAGAGAAATATAAGCTGTCTATAACAGAGGTGCACATTTTCATGAACAATCAATCCTCTTTTGCTGTTCTACTGTGTATATGGAAATGATCATCTTATTTCATCTTCATTAAGGTCAGAAAAAAATTATACTTAAAAAGGAAAAGAAAAACATCCAGAGCCTGAGAAGTAACAAAAAAGTAGGTAATTAAAAAACACTTGCTAATTGATTGATTGACTTGTGTTATCTGACTCCTGGTCCATAGGCCTGGGCTGGTCTTTGCTTTCAGGTCAGTTTCACCTTGGGGCCACTGGACTGGAGCAAGAGATCCTGGTGCACTAGTGATAGGCTGGCTCGCCTGCTTACGTGTCCTCTGAGGTAGCCAGCTCCCTTTGGGGCTCCTGGATACCACCCTCCCTCGGATGGGCATCATTGGCAGGTCTTCTAGGCAAGCCCTAGGATCATAACAGCACTCTTACAGAGACATCCCACCTGTGCATAGGCACACACACACAGAGAAGTGGCTGTTGATGCTTTTTCCACCTGTAAACACATTTTGTAGTTAGAGAGCCAGAAGCAGCTCACAAGGGTCTTGGTTCCTCATAGACCCAGTTAAAACACCACCTAAGCCACACAGTGAAAGTCCTTTTCCCCTCTTCATTTCAGTACAACTCAACTCCAGCAGCAATAATGTGCATTTCTACAGTTCTGTTAGATACATGAAGTCCTTTCCCCTCAATAACCTGTGGAGTTAGGTAGTGAGATAGAGAGTCTAAGCTTATCACTATCTCCCTTTTATAGACGAAGGAGCTGAGGCCCAGACAACTTCAGTAGTTCACCCAAATTCATCCATGTAATAGACCTGGGATTAGAACCCAGATCCTTTTTTCCAAATCCAGTCCTCCTTTCCACCTGTACATTGCAAATGTCTGAAGTGGGACTCAACTCCAAGTCTCCTGAAGATGACAGGTCCAGGTGACCCTCCTTGGCAACAACAATGGATCACACAATGACCAGCGATGGTCATGGAATAGGCACTGTGAAAACCAGATTTACTGAGCCCATTACAGCCATGTGCCCATGCAGTCCTCCTTCTGCGGAGAATGTTCTCATGCCAGTGTGGACAGACTCCAAGGAGGGAGAGCTGGCTTTGAATCTGCGACCTGGGCAACAACCTGAGTATGGATCGTGATTTTACTCTGGTAAAGCTCCCAAGAGCCAAACTCGATGGATTTATGAATCCTGAACTGTTCAGGTAATTCTATTTTCAATCACAAACCTGGGGATTATATACCTACCTGATAACCCCAATGAAAATGTTTTTACCATGGTACCTGGAAAAGACAGTAATTAATATAAGAGGTAGAATACTGGTCAGCATGGAACTCTTTCCTACTATATATCTGCTTCATATGCCCCTGAGAGTTCTCTTTGTTGCTCTGAAAATAGTATGGTGTATCAAAGACACGTGGGATTACTCTTCATGACTACGCCTAGGGGAGAATTCTTAACAAAACAGTGGATAAACACGAACACGGAAAGCAAAAACTGATTGTTTTGATGACATAAAATTCAAAGGTTTATATATGAACAAAATCAATGTAGCTAGAATAAGAAGAGAAACCTTGAGTGGGGAGAAATCTTTGCATCAAATATCATTGTTAAAAATATCAAAAACATACAAAACTTCACAAACCTTAAAGTTCTATATAAATGTTACCTATTATGATTATAAGTCTGATAGCTAAGACATACAGGGAACTGACTCAAATAAATAAGATCAAGAGTCATTCCCCCAAAAGATAGGAAACAAAAAGATATCGTTTTCAAAAGAAGAGTTTTAATTGTCAATGATAATATGAAAACATCTTACAAATCATACATAATAAGAAAATGACTAAATGACTAAAAATGACTAAAGTATCAACACACACCTTGCCAATTGGCAAAGATGAACCAATAGGAATACTGAATGTTGCACGGGCTATAGGAAGACAGGAGCACTGATGAAGGCTATAAAGACAGAATGTTACACACACTCTCATATAAAGTCAAGGTGCAATGCCAAGGGTCATTGATTTAGAGCTGGAAGGGACTTCAGAAGTCCTGTACTCCAACCTCCTTATTATACAGATGGGAAAACTGAGGCCCAGAGGGGTTAAATGACTTGCTCAAGGTCACACAGGCAATGAAGGGAAGATCTTGGATTTGAAGCTAAGTCCTCTGACTCTAAATTGAGCACCTGTTCTACCATGCTGTCCTGATATATTGTCAACTCTGCATTCCATAGACTTCCAATGAACTTGGGACACATTGAATAGTCTGTGCTTACCATGAAAATTAGCTTGAGTGTTTATTGAAGTGTGATGTCTATTCATTTAGACATTGTTTATTGGTAAACTGGAGTTTTTTTCTTTGTTACAAACGAGTGTGCAAAGGGGTGGTAGTGGAGAACAATGGCATATGTCCAGAAGTGAGGCAAAAGCACAAAAGGCATCTGTAAAATTTATCTTCAGACAAATAAGCCAACAACAACAACCACAACAACAACAACAACCTGGTGTTATAGAATTGTGGCCTTTTGTGCCTGTCTGGGTATGGGCTTGAGGCAGGAGGTACAGTTGAAGGAAAAAATGACTCACTCCCTCCTCTGGCCCCCACCTTTGGAATGTGGGAGTTGTCAGCCTGATCCAGGCACACTTTCTTGTGCCAGCAACAGAGACTAAGGAGCAGTTGGAAAGGAAGCAGGAGAGAGCAGGATCACAAAAATTCAGAGGGAAAAGTATCCAGAAAGAACAACTAAAGAAGGTTGAGGACCAAGAAAACACTATCAGATTTGGCATTTAAGAGATCTAGCAACTATGAGAAAAGAAACTTCGTCTGAGACTGGGAGAAAAGAGGAGAGAGTGGGAGATGCTGTCAAGGGGTTTTTAGCTGAAGAGAATAGGAGAAGGGCCATTCACATTGAATGGCTTCAATTTTCTCAGTAAAGTAGGAGGCAAGAAAAGCCCTAAGCTGAGAGAGGGTAAAGGAGGCGGAGGGAGGCTTAAGGAGGGAAGAGAAGATTTTGAATGGATAGCTTCTATGGGACATGCGATAGGGAATCGATTAGGGTGGAATAAAAGAATGGCATCGGAGGCCCAGTGAGGTTAGATGATGTGTGTGATATACTCAGTCAGTGCAGAAAGAAGAAAGCTGTAGTAATCAACATGAACTCAAGCAAATGGCAGTAACAGCCTGGCAGAGAGGCAGTGAATAGCCACTTCAGAGGCAGAGTGCTATCAGAGAATCTGAGCAGGGGACTCAGTGCTAAGATGCTATGTTCTTGGCGGAGGGTTTGAATCCAGGAGCTGGAGTCTCTCCAAGGTTGAACCTGTCCTTCTAGTTGGATCAAGGGCAAGATCAACTCACGCCCATCCAAAGACTTCATTGCCTTTGTCCCAAATGCCAATGGCCAAGTGCTACTCGGGAGCTGACCACCTCTAGGTGCTGAACAGATGCTGGAGAGGTTCTCTATCTCTAGAAGCAGCCCCAGGGTATCTGAGCACAGTCCTGGGCAAACAGGAGCTCATTCCACTGGGCCTCTGGAAGTCTTTCCCTGATGTTCCTGGCCAGAAGAAGGCTCAGATATCTCTTTTCTGTGGTACTTTCACTTCAAGGCATTCTGTCAGATCGTTATTCACCTTCAGGGGCTGGTTTTCCATAATAGTGTGAAAGATTTTGTGTAGATCAGCTGAATTCACCTATCAGCTGGAATGAGGAGATGCCTCCAGGTGAAAGCTCTGGGGATCTTACTGCAGTTTGTTCTGCCTGTTTGAATTTGAGCGCTCCAAATTTCCAGGAATTTAGCTTTGTCAAGGTCCAGGACAACCTCTGCTGCACAAAGAGTGGGCTGCTGAGAGTGGGAACCTGAGAAGTCTCCCTGAAAGCGGGTATGAGTGCTGAACTTTGTGCAGAAGCCCTGGCGGACAGATAAAGCTGCCCACTCTTGTGTGGGCACCTGCCTTACCTTCCTAGGTGGGTGGCCCTGAAGAGTGACTTGTCATTCAAATGGCATGTCCTTCAGAGATGGAGGAAGGAATTCTCCCAAAAGGTTGTAGAGGAGAGAGAAGGAAGAGTGAGGCAGTTTCTCTTGCCCTATAGGAGCCTTCTGGCCACCACAGGCCACAATCTTCCCAGTCTAACTTATGTTCACTAAGGGGCCCTCACTTGAGAGATACCAGCCACATGAAGACACCATCATACCTGAACCTTTGAGATGACTTTTCCACCTAAGAGCTAGCATCCTTTGCTCTCCTGATCTTCTGGTCCAGGGATGCCACATGCTGATGTGAAACTCATCCCCCATAACCTCAGCCCCAACACTCAGCCCTATCCAGATCATCCCTACTCTCCCCTCCTCTACACATAACCCATTCCTATCCCTCTTTCCTCACCTTCCACTAGGTCCTCTGGTCCCCTTGTTCTGATATTAAACTTTCTTTCATCTGAGATATTTCCTCCTCACATTCTACTTCTTCTTATGCTAATGAAAACCTGTCTTTCCCCAGATGTGGAAGTCCCAGATGTGACTTTATCCCTAGCCTTTGTTTCCAGTACTAGGTACACCTTCTCTCTTGCCCCCCAGTGGAGTGAAGTCAAATTGAGTTGGCATACTCCTTGTTTCTTTAAGTCATCTAAACACCTGCCCTTGGGCAACTTTACTTCCTTTGAGGTTCACCCTGGTTATTCAAGTCCCCCAGTACAGATCTAGCTTTCAGCTGACCTTCCCATTGTTAGGGAGCTCAGTACCTGGCTTACATCTTCCTCCCCCTCACAGCCTCTGCCTTCAACCTCTTCTATGCCATGATTTTCACTCCCCTCAACCACTAGTGAGACAGAGCAGATCTTGGCTCTCAGCGAGCCCGTAACTGGCCATCATCCTGAACTGTGAAAGGCCCTTTTGATCTCAATCTTTTGTCCATCCACTTGTCCTCCTTAGCCTATTTATCAATCTTCCAAAGACCTGAAGTGTCTCCATGCTTCCCTTGTCCAAGTCTCTTCTCTGGCCTTAGTTTCCATGCTCCACAGTTTTGACTCTATAGCTAAGCCATTCTCCAAAGGCAGCATCATTTACCCTTGAAGCTCCTGCCCACCCCCCTTACTCTTCTGTCATTCATGCCAGGCTGATCCTCAGCTATAACCATTTGATCTTGCTTAAGTGCTCCTGGACACAGCTGGAAGGAGTCAGGAGACTGTGCAGACTGGGTCCACTATAATCCCACGTATAGTAGGGAAGTGTGGCACAATGCATAGGGCACTGGGTGTAGAGAAGGGAATACCAAGGATAAGAATGTCCTACCTCAGACATTAACTAGTTGTGTGATCCTGGAGAAGGTCTCTCTGGGCCTCAGGTTTGTTTTGTAATCAGCAAAGTGAGGGGATGGGACTCCATGGAATCTAAGGTCCATTTGAATTCTAAGTCTGGGCTCCTAAGACTGTGCTGCTGCCCAGAAATCTGCTTATTCATCCCCAGGTAGTTCTCAATCTCACTCTGTACAATGTCTGTCCTGTTCCTTACTCCTTAAGCCTCTCCCCCTCTCACCCAGCAGTTAACCTCACCTTCCACTTTCCTGAGAAAGTCGAGGCTGTCCATTTGGAGCATCCTTGATCTGCCCTCCTTCTTAGGTTCAAACATCTCTCCACCTTCTCCTTTCCTCTCCTCCCCTCCTCCAAGCTCAGGTGGCCCTTTCCTCTTTCAAGGCTCTGCCTGTGCCCTCCACCCCAACCCATCATGTCTCCTTCAGGAGCTTGGCCCATTGATCATTTTCTCTCTCTCTCTCTCTCTCTCCAACTTCTTCCTATATTCTTGCAAGAGAGCAGGAACCCATTAGGAAAAGAACCAGTCTTAGAATGTATGCTGCATATCACTGCAAGCCAGATGGGCCCACTGAGAGAAGAGTGACTGCAGGCAAGGGGAGAATCTGGCACTGCTGGACTGAAACTGAAGTGCAATGAACTGTCAATGGGAACCAGATAATGGTCTGGGTTGGGGGCTGCCCAAACACTGGCAAGATGCATCCTTTTCCCACTAGACTTTCTCAAGATCCTTGTGCCTATCGTGCATCAGTGGCAGTGAGCGCTGGAGATGGAGTGTGCCCTGCTGGGATGATTATGTTCTCATCATTTTAGTAAAGGGTTGCTCTGATGAGTTGACTTTGCATTGTAAGCCTCTATGTCCTATGCTAGAACTCAGCCACCATGGAATGGATAAGGACTATTCACACTGAGGTTAGGTGCTAAGGAGTCTGGAGCTCCCGATGCCATGAGCAAGAAGGGAGACACTGTGGCCAGGCCATGGCCAAGCAAACACCTCTGGAGTTTGAGCATTGGGAGAGGCCAGCTCCAGCCCACACAAAATACTGACTTGAGAAATGTAGGCAGGAAGAGAAGGCCCCGGACTTAAACAGTTGGACGAGCCGTGTCTCCTGGAAAGCTGGCAATGCTGAGACAGCATCAAGGGAGAACTCAATTAATCATTGAGCATTTATTAAGCACCTGCTGTGTTCCAGACACTGTGGTAAGTCCTGGGGATTCAGAAAGAGGCAAAAGGCAGTCCCTGACCTCAAGGAGCTTGCAATCTAATAGGGGAGAGAATATCAAATCAATAGACACAAAGCAAGTTATGCTGTCCACAGGATAAATAGGAAATAATTAGCAAAGGGAAGATACTGGAATTATGATGGGTTGGGGAAAGCTTCCAGTAAAAGCTGGGATTTTAGTTGGGATGAAAAGGAAGCCAGAGAAGTCAGTAGATGGAGTTGAGTAGGGAGAGCATTCCAGGATGGGGGGCAGCCAGAGAGAATGGCAGAGCTGAGAGATGGGGGGTCTTGTTTGTGGAACAGCCAGGAGGCCAGTGCCACCAGATGGAAGAGTACAGGCTGGGGAGTAAGGTGTGAGAAGCCTGCAAAGGCTGGGGGAGGCTAGGCTATGGAGGGCTTTGAGTGACAAATGAGGCATTTGGTATTTGATATTGGAGGCGATTGGGAGCCATTGGTGTTTTTTTTGAGTCATAGCAGGAGCTTAATGAATATTTGTGGGAGACAACATAAATCTAATTATGTTGGGTTGTCATATCTACAAATGCAACGTATGCACTCAGGCACAAGTGTATGTAAAAAAAGTTATGCATATGCTAACTGTGCAGGTGTGCAGCTAGTGGGGCAGTGGACGGAGTACAAGGCCCGGAGGCAGGAAGACTCATCTTGCTGAGTTCAAACCTGGCCTCAGACACTTCCTAGCTGTGTGACCCTGGGCAAGTCACTTAACCCTGTTTGTCTCAGTTTCCTTATCTGTCAAATGAGCTGAAGAAGGAAATGGGGAACTGCTCCAGTGTCTTGGCCAAGAAAACCCCAAATGGGGTCACGTTTGGTCAGACACGACTGAGCCACTGACTGACCCCAAATATGCAACTTAAGGCAGTGGTGTCAAGCTCAGACAGAAGTGGGGGCTTCCTGAGGGGCCAGATATCGACTTAGAAAACCACATATTAACATTATGTACGCTTTATTGCATTTTAATTTATTTTGTTAAACAACGTTAATCTGGTTCAGGCCACACTCATGAGCGTTGTGGACCTCTGGCACTTCGGACTTCAGACAAGCCCCTTCATCCCCTCCTCTGGATTAAGAGGAGAGGGGCCAGAGGAGCTCCAAGGTCCCTTCCAGCCTAACTCCTCCCCCACTTCAGTACATGAATCCCCAGGACCTAGGAGAGCGCCAATGTACAGCGACTACTAAGTAAATGCTCATTGGACAGAAGCGATGTATTAGTAACCGTCCTTTCACAGTGGGAGAAACGGACAATATCTTTGCTGAAGACCGGGACTCTCCCATCCCAAGGGGTCTTCCTTGGATGACGGGTCTCTGACAGATGGCCTGGGTGAGGTGCTAAGGTCCTGGGGCAGGTGTTAGGAAGTTAGTTGACCTGATGTTTGGGGACTGTCCCTACTACGGAGGTCTGCCTGTGCTGGGTGGTAGAGCATTTTGTTTGGTAGTGAAAGGAAGAAAGGTGAACTCTGGGAGGGCACAGTGAAAAGAGGGACCTAGGGATTGTTTCTTCTGCCCATGAGGGGGAGGGCCAAGCTAAGTGTCCTCTTGGCTCAGTGGTGGAAGCTTTTGCCAGAATCCTTAAAATGCTTGGGTGGATTGATTTCTGAATTTCTGAGCTGGGACTATCGAAGCAGACTCATTCCCATGGAGCCAATGCACAGTTGTTCATTTGTTATGAAATGAATAGCCAACCACTTAAAGCGAACATAGTGATATGTGCCGCCCGACTACTTGATTAAGGGAGAGGATTATCATGCAGATGATGAATGACAAAGAGAATAGGGCTATGAACCCAATGGCCATATCACCACCAGTCCTGGGCCTGGGAGAAGCTGGGGCCAGATGCTGCTCTTGTCCTTTATGAATGATTTACTTCAAAATGCTGCATGGAGGCACTCGCCATCAGTCAAGACGCAGGAGGAGCTTGTGAGCCAGAGGTCTGAAGCAAAGGTTGCACAGGAAGGCCTTGGGCTCCATCACCATCTAAGGGGAGGATGGAGGCGACGATGGGGATGGGGACAGAACTAGCTTTGACTTGCAATGCCTAGATCCCCAAATCTCAGCATCTCCAAGCCAGAAGAGACCTCAGAGGTCACCTTATCCAGTCTGTCCCTGACCAAGAATCCCGGTGCCCAGCACAGTGCCAGATTATAGCATTCAGAGCTGGAAGGGACTGAGAGAGACTACAGGAGAGGAAACTGGGTCTCGGAGACAGGAAGAGAATTCCCCAAGGTGCCTAGAGTCAAGAAGACCCGAGGTTGAATCTGCACTCAGACACTTACTGTCTGTGTGACCCAAGCCACTTCACCTCTGTCTGCCTCATTTTTCTCATCTGTAACATGAGTATCACAGTAGCACCTGCCTCACCAGCCTGCTATGGGCTCTTCTACACAGTCCAGAGGTATGCATCACAGAGAGAAAACCCTCCTGCTGGTAAGCCAGAGCTGCATGCCCCCCCTTTTTCTTCTTTCCTCAGTCTGGTATTTTTTTCTCTCTGCTGTTCAGTCATTTCAGTCATGTCTGACTCTCTGTAACCCCAATGGGGTTTTCCTAGCAAAGATACTAGAATGGTTTGCCATTTTCTTCTCCAGATCCTTTTACAAATGAGAAAACGGAAGCAAACAGAGGTAAGTGACTTGCCCAGGGTCACACAGCTAGGAAGTATCCGAGGCCAGGTCTTCCTGACTCCAGTCCTGGCTCTCTATCCACTGTGCCACTTAGCCACCCTGATTTTTTTCTCTAGATCACCGCTCCAACGTATCCATCGAGTGGTCGTCTAGACTGCTTGAAAACCTGCAGCCTAAAAATTCTGGACATGGAACTAGTTTGCAAGCTGGGACTCCAACTCTGACCTCCCGCTCTAAGACCAGTGCTGTCCTCCCTGTGTTAGGCTTTCCTAATTACACAACAATGCAGGAAAGAATTAAAATGTGAGGGAAAATTCCAAAGTCCTGCATGGGGAAGGAAGGAGCCTAGCTCTCTCCATTTCTTAGAAATAGTGTGGTAGAGTAGAAAGAGCAGGGATTTGGAGTGAGAGGATCTAGGACCAAATCCTGACTTTGCTGCTACCTACCTGTGTGACTCCAAGCAAGTCACTCGACTTCTCTGAGCCTCAGGTCCCCATTTGTAACATGAAGGGGATGCACCAGATGTCGTCTAAGGCCTCGTCTGGCTCTCAATCTCTGGTATTATGATGACCTGAGGGCTCTTCCAGGACAGAATCTTCCGGTCTAGGCAGCAGCATTAGGACGGGGTTATTGAGGTGTCAGCCTGAAGGGAGATTGATCCTCCTCTTCCCCTTCCCCGATGATCCTGGTGCCTCAGTCCCTTCCCCATCTGCGGCTAGGAGCACGATCAAAGCCAAATGCCAACCAGAGGCACAAAGCTGACAGCTGCCCAGAAAGGACTCAGGTTACTTGAGGCCTTCCTGGCAGACCCTTACGGACCTGTCACACCAAAGGGGCCATGAGCCCTCAGAGGCTCCTACTCACAGTTAGCCTGAGGGCCGCCATGCCCCAGGCTACCCTCAGATGGCCTCTGTAAAGCGACCAGCGGCTCACTGGGCAGGAGCCACGCCCTGCTCTTTCCAAATTCCTGTCCAGCAAGATCCCTCGTGGACAGTCTGACCTTGAGGTGAGAGGAGGCAGCTTTGGCTCCCTCCCTGGCTGACAACTGGATGCAGGGAAGTCTTGCTTGGACAAGAGAAGGAAGATAAATGACACCATTTTTTGGCCAGCCAGAGGACAGCAAGGCGAAGGGCCCCAGCTGGGTGAAGCGAGATTGGATTCTGCAAGTCAAGAAATCCGACGCCTCGTTCGTCACACTCTGGGTGAGAACAGGGAAAGGCCCCGTGGTTCCCCTGAAAAAAGTGCTTCTCCCTGAGATCCGGGATCTGGAGTGGACGTAGAGCCCACGTCAGTCAACATCCTGAATTAGAGAGGCCCAGAGAGGGGAAGAGATTCAGCCAAGGTGGCACAGCTCTGAGTGCCAGAGCCAGGATTCGGACCCAGGGTCTCTGAGTACAAATCCACATTCTTCCCACTAGACCTTATGACTTACACCTGAGCCATGGTGGGAGGAGGCTGGTGTCATAGGAATTTTGTATTTCCTTTTATTATTTGGAGCTCAGGACTATTCCTTCTGCAAATTTTGGTGAACTAAAAGTCTGTCTTAATATTCACCTCACCTAAGCAAAAGCTGAGGTATGGGAGGTAAAAATGTGCTTGAGAGGCTTCCCTCTTGGACCATACATCCAGAGGAAGAGAAGATGGAACAGAACGATGAGACAAGAAGCTGGAGGAAGAGCCCCCAGTGACCCTGACCCCCTGCCCCATCAGCCTGTTTGGGGCACCCCAAGCATAGCCCGACCTGTAACCTGGCTCAGCTTCCCTACGGCGTCCTTCTGATGAAGCCGTTCCCCTAGGGCAAGGGACAGCTGACAGCTCTGCTTAAGTCCTGTCCAGCTCTCCTGACTGAAGGAAGAACGGGACCACGCATCTCGCCTGAGCTGTGTAGAGGAAGGATCGCTCTCTCACACCCGCGGATGCGAGGCCGCCCGCGAGAAGCCTGGTGAAAAGCCTATTGTCTCCCATAGTCTGGTAGGCCTGAGCCTATGCTTGAGCAGGGTAACAGAACCCAGGTCTGTGTCTCCCTAATTTCAGCAGTGACTGCCCCCTGCTCTGGCTTCCAGCTCACTGACGGCTTTGTTCATCGTCCAGGCCTAAGAACATGACAGAGAAAACATTAAGGGTTCAGGACAAGCTCACCCGAGTGTCCCACGGCTTCAGAGAGCCGGTTGTTAAACATTTACTAGAATATTTATACCACCCAATGCGAGAAACAGAGAAGTTGTTCAGGGGTGGAAGGGAGGTACCAGAGAGTGAGAAGGATTTACTGGGCTGAGCAACCAGCACGGAATTTGAAATAAAAGCCATAGGGTCAAGGAAAAAAAGTATAAATGAAAACTCTATCAGTATATCCAACTAGTCACTAGATCGTCCTAGCTGTTCCTACCTATTCTGGGTGGTGCGGTGGAGAGAGCACCAGGCCTGGAGTCTGGAGGACCTGAGTTCAAATCCAGCTTCAGACACTTCCTAGCTGTGGGATCCTGGGCAAGTCACTTAACCCTGTGTGCCTCAGTTTCCTCATCTGTAAAATGAGCTGGAGAAGGAAATGGCAAACCTATCCAGGATCTCTGCCAAGAAAACCCCCAATGGGGTCACAGAGAGTCAGACGTGACTGAAGAAACTGAACAACCAACCCTTCATCCCTGGCCTCTCTTACAGCCAGTCCCAAACCTCCTCATTGGCCTTCGTGTCCAGGACCTCTCTGCTCCCACCCCTCCTTCACAGCTGCAGACATGGTCTCCCTAAAGTACAGCTGTGACCCCATCTTTTCTTTCTTTCTTTTTTTATTAATTTATTTTGATTTATCAACAATCACTTCCATAAGCTTTTGAGTTTAAAATTTTTCTCTCCCCAAAACAGCACACAATCTGATATAGGCTCTACATATGCATTCCTATTAAACACGTTTTCACATTAGTGATGTTGTAAGTAAGAATTAGAACCAACAGGAGGAACCACCAGAAAGAGGAAACAAAATGCAACAAAAGAAAAAAAAATAGCCAATAGTCTGCTTCGATCTGCATTCAAACTCCATAGTTCTTTTTCTGGATGTGGACAGCATTTTCCATCACGAGGCCTTTGGAGATGTCTTAGATCCTTGCCTTGCTGAGAAGGGCTAAGTCTATCAAGTTAGTCATCACACAACATGGCTGTCACTGTGTACAACGTTCTCCTGGTTCTGCTCACTTCACTCAGCATCAGTTCATGTAAGTCTTTCCAGGTTTTTCTGAAGTCTGCCTACTCATCATTTCTTACAACACAATAGTATTCCATTACATTCACCACAACTTTCTCAGCTATTCCCCAATTAATGGGCATCCTCTCAGTTTCCAATTCTTTGCCACCACAGAAAGAGCTGCTATAAATATTTTTGTACATGTGGGTGTGACCCCATCTTTTCTCTGGTAAAGGAGCTGCAGGAGTCCCCCACTGACCCAGGACCAAGTGCAGACCCCCTCATCCCTTCCAATCAGGCTCCGGCCCTGGCTTCCGGCCTAGTTTACTTTAGACAGTCTTGGATTTAGCCAAACGAAGCTCAGTGGAGGGAGCGCTCCCAGCTCCTGTTCCTGACGCTGGTCTAGCGGAGGAACCCTGAAGCCGCAGTGCCAGAGAGAGGATGCGGTGGGCAGAGACAGTCCTCAGGGAGAGCCCCAGGGAGAATCTTGGGAGAAAGGGCAGACATGCAGGGGGTCCTTCCCTCCTCTGTAGAAGGGGGTGGGCGAGGCCTTCCTTATCCTCCTCCCAAATTTCAAAGGCGTCTGCCCTGGCAGGAGAAGTGGGGTTGGTTGCAGAGCAGAACTTGAGAAATCTGCTACTGAGCATGTCTGATGCAACCTGGGTGCCCCTCACCCCTCCCTGGTCATCGCTATTTTTAACCAGGCAGGACAAGGAGATCTCTGGAGGCAGGAACACAGACAGGTGGGCGGGCAGGCTGTCCTATGAGCTGGCAGGGACAGCTGCCCTAGCACCCCCGGGAGCCCTCTGGGGACTTGGAGCAGGGGGAAGTGTGACCCCAGGAAGGGGCTGGTCTTCGGCATAACGGGGGAAAGAAGAGGGGGGCTTTTCTGACCCAAGGAGGGGATTGTGAAGTCTGGGTGAGAAAAGCACCAGGGGCCAGGAGGAGTGAGGGAAGGGGGGAGGGCAGTCACTGGGCTAGGGGAAGGCGGGTCCCTGTAGTCTATGGCCTTGGCTTTGCCCTGGGGTGTAAAGGGTAAGGGGGGTGGGGTTTAGGGAACAGCTTGTGAAGACAAGGCAAAGGGAGCTTCTTGGCTTTGGGAGAAAGCCTGTCTGTCTGTCTGCCTGTTTGTCTGTCCACCTGTCTGTCTGTCCGCAACAATCTCTGTCTCTTTTCTCAGTCTCTGTGACACTCTGTCTCTATATCTCTGTGTCCTTGACTCTGTCTCTGTCTGTCTCTGTTTCTCTCTCACTTTCTGTGACTCTGCCTCTTTGTCTTTCTCTTTGTCTCTTTCTGTCTGTGTCTGTTTCTCTCTCTCTCACTTTGTGTGACTCTGCCTTCTTGTCTCTCTGTGATTCTGCCTTTCTTTCTCTGTCTCTTTCTATCTCTCTGTCTCTCCCTCTCCCTGCCTCCCCCCATCCCCTAGCTGTCCTGGGACACTAGAATCAAGAAGCTTCCAATAGTCACTGCCTGAGTATCCCTGGACACATCCTCTAACTTAGTCTATCAGCCTTGGTTTCCTTATTTGTAAAATGGGGACAATCAGATATGGAGTGCTTACCTCCTGGAATTAAGGCATATAAAGATCTTTGCATCCTGGCAAAGTGAGCCCCTGTTATTTCTCCTTCTGGCTCCTCTCACCCTCCCTGTTTCCTCATCTCTCCCTCCCCACAAATCTTCTGCCCCCAGATTGCCTTCTCTCTTCTGGTCCCCCTTCCTGGAGGTGCCTGGGCCTCCTTCTCTGGAGCCCCTCCCAGCCCCTTCCCTCCATCTCTCCAAGCCTGTAAGGTTTCCACAATTCTATAAACTGCATCTTGAGGCCAGCACTGTGTGGAATGACTCCTTCTAGGAGAGGCTGCAGGAGCCCTGGGAGACAGCCCCGGGTCACTCCTCTCCACTGGCCCTTTCTCACTTCACCTGCCTCGTGGTCCTCCTCTGTAGAGTGGGTGTAAGTGTAACCTGGCTTCCATCCAAGCCCTAGGCCTGGGGTGTTTAGTGTGGGCTGCTGCTGGGATGGGGATAGCACCCCTGCCCCTCAGGCACCCTGTAAATGGAACTGGCGATCTCCATGAGTGTGACCTCACTCTGAGAGCAGGGTTAACCGATGCCCCCATGCACACACACACACACACACACACACACACACACACACACACACACACCACTCAGCTGGGCTCTTCCTTCCATTTCCTCAGCAGCCCTCTTGATCCATTTTCCCAGGGTACCAAGGACTTTCTGCACAAGAGACAGTGCCCAACCTGGAACCAGGAAGCCCTGGGTTCAAATCCTGTCTCTGACACCCCTGACACACCACATTTGAGCTTTCGGTTTCCCAGGCTGCTCTCAAAGACCCTAAGTTACTGACTACCAGGGCAACACCAGTCTGCACCAGGGGAGGGAGTTTCCACACCAGGAGTTCCAGACTCTAAGGAAGTCGCTCACGGGCTGAACCTTTCCATTCCCACACACAAAAACGTGTCTCTACTTCTTCATTTCAGGTAGCAGCTTTGGCCCCCACTAGGATTCAGTGCACAAAGGGCCTCTTCAGGCCCAAGGCAGGAGTGCTTCTGGTGGTCAGGCCAGGAGAACAAGCCCCCTCACAGAGCAGTGCCCGGGCCATTTGGCTCAGGCACAGAAGCTGTCTGAGAAAGAGCCTAGTGGTCTGCGGTGGGCAATCCCAGCCAAATAACAAGGCCATTCAATCTAACTCTGTGCTCCCTTAGCAAACCCAGAGAGGAGGAAAATGATGGTGCCCATGCCCCCTCCCTTGCCCAGTCCCAAGATCCTGTGGGAGTGATCTGTGCCAGGGGCCCCAGGGCTGGGTGGGGCCAGCAGCAGACCCCTGGGCTCAGTTCCCCCAAGTTCCTGCCCACTCAGCCCCAGGTGGTGAAAAGGGGCAGCTGGAGTCCAACACTGGCTGTCCATGGGAGCCTGGTGCAAAGAGGGCAGCCCCACTCTCCCCAGTGCAGAGGAGAGGGCCAGGGTGGGTGGGCCACTCACTGACCCCCTAGCAGACCTGAGGCAGCTTAATCCATGTGAAAGTCCTCAGTCCTCAGTCCTCCTCCAAACCTGAGGTGATGATGTTCCGGCCCTGCATGACTCAGAGACAGGGGGCGAAGACAACGGGATTCTGAAGGACCCATTTCCCATGAGTTAAGGAGGGGATGAGCACTGACATGGGGCAGCACTTGAAGACCACTTCCTGAACCCATAAGTCCTCAGCTGTCTAGCATTCTCACATCTCCTGTGATACCACCACCAGAGGCAGCTAGGGGCTACCACAAATTAGATTTACCCAAAATCATGACTATGATTCCTGATTTTCTGGAATTAGCTAATGCATACTTTAATAAATCATGGAGGCGGAGCCAAGATGGTGGAGGGAAAGCAGTGACTTGCTTCAGCTCTCCCCCTAAACCCCTCCAAATACCTATAAAAAATTACTCTAAACAAATTCTAAAGCAGCAGAACCCACAAGAAGGCAGAGGGAAACCAATTTCCAGCCCAAGACAGCCTGGATGGTTGATCGGAAAGGTATATCGCGCCAGGCAGGGAGAGGAGCACAGTTCAGCGTGGGCGCACAGGCCGCAGTGAC
Source organism: Vombatus ursinus (assembly GCF_900497805.2). Lineage (NCBI taxonomy): Eukaryota > Metazoa > Chordata > Mammalia > Diprotodontia > Vombatidae > Vombatus > Vombatus ursinus. The sequence goes on from NW_020949971.1 coordinate 3,060,715, forward strand.
CCTGGAGCAGGCCTCAGAGGACTGAATCGCGGGCAGCTGTGGCAGTTTCCAGACTTCTCAACTCCTGAACGCCAAAGACAACTTGGGAGGTCAGTGGGAAAAGTCTGTGACTGCGGTGAGAGAGGAGCTAGGTCTCAGCCTCAAGTCTCGAATGTGGCCCGTGCCCATAGCTTTTTCCTGAGCTTCTGGCCCATAGACTAAGGGGGAATCGAGTGACTGATCAGAGGGGCATTGCAGGGATCTCTTTGCCAGTGCTGAGGCAGGAATGTCTTGTTTTACCAGTGCTTGGATCTGGGTCACAGTTCTGAGGGGCGGTCCTGGGGTGAGGAGGAATGCTGGTATGGTGGAGCTTGTGGTGGTGAAGAGGAAACACCTCGCCCCTTATCACACCACCTTGGAAGAACTGAAAAGTTTTAGATCCCTAGAAGTATTTCTGAAAACAGCTGTACAAACCCCCGAAGCTTGGGACAGTAAATTCTCCACATTGGAAGCAGACTTTTACCTTAACAAAGAGTTTAAAACTCAAGTAATTGGCCGGAATCGTGAGTAAACAGTGCAAAAAGAGTCAGACTATATTATCTTACTTCTGCGACAAAAAAGATCAAAACATACAACCAGAAGAAGACAACAGAGCCAAAGCCCCTACATCCAAAGCCTCCAAGAAAAATATGAATCAGTCCCAGGTCTTGGAAGAGCTCAAAAGGGATTTTGAGAAGCAAGAAAGAGAAGTAGAGGAAAAACTGAGAGTGATGCAAGAAAATCATGAAAAACAAGTCAACAGCTTGCTAAAGGAGACCCAAAAAAATACTGAAGAAAATAACACCTTAGGGGGCAGCTAGGTGGTGCAGTGGATAGACACCAGCCCTGAAGTCAGGAGGACCTGAGTTCAAATCCGGCCTCAGACCAAACACTTCACACTTACTAGCTGTGTGACTCTGGGCAGGTCACTTAACCCCAATTGCCTAAAAAAAAAAAAAAAAAAGAAAAGAAAATAACACCTTAAAAAATAGCCTAACCCAATGGCAAAAGAGGTCCAAAAAGCCAATGAGGAGAAGAATGCCCTAAAAAGCAAAATTGGCCAAATTGAAAAGGAAGTTCAAAAGCTTACTGAAGAAAATACTTCCTTAAAAATTAGAATACAGAAATTGGAACCTAGTGACTTTATGAGAAATCAAGACACTGTAAAACAAATCCAAAAGAATGAAAAATTAGAAAACAATGTGAAATATCTCATTGGAAAAACAACTGACCCAGAAAATAGATCCAGGAGAGAGAATTTAAAAATTATTGGACTATCTGAAAGCCATGATCAGAAAAAGAGCCTAGACATCATCTTTCAAGAAATTATCAAGGAAAACTGTCCTGATATTTTAGAACCAGAAGGCAAAACAGAAATTGAAAGAATCCACCGATCACCTCCCGAAAGAGATCCCCAAAGGAAAACTCCTAGGAATATTGTAGCCAAATTCCAGAGTTCCCAGGTCAAGGAGAAAATATTACAAGCAGCCAGAAAGAAACAATTCAAGTATTGTGGAAACACAATCAGGATAATACAAGATTTAGCCGCTTCTACATTAAGGGACCGCAGGGCATGGAATATAATATTCCGGAGGGCAAAGGAGATAGGATTACAACCAAGAATCACCTACCCAGCAAAACTGAGTATAATCCTGCAGGAGGAAAAATGGTCATTCAGTGAAATAGAGGACTTTTAAGCATTCTTGATGAAAAGACCAGAACTGAAAAGAAAATTTGATTTTCAAATACAAGACTCAAGTGGAACATGAAGAGGTAAACAGGAAAGAGAAAATCATAAGAGACTTATTAAGATTGAACTGTTTACATTCCTGCATGGAAAGATGATATTTGTAACTCATGAGACCTTTGTCAGTATTAGGGTAGTTGGTGGGAGAAAATTATATATACGTATATATAGATATAGATAGATAGATAGAGGGCACAGGGTGAGTTGAAAATGAAGGGGTCATACCTGGAGAATAAAAGTAAGGGATGAGAGAGGATTATACTAGGATAAGGAGAAAGGGAGAGGTAGAATGGGGTAAATTATCTCACAAAAAAAACAGAAAAGAAAAGGCTCTTACAGTGGAGGGGAAATGGGGGAAGGTGAGAGGGAATGAGTGAATCTTATTCTCATAGGATTTGACCTGAGGAGGGAATAACATACACACTCAACTGGGTATGGAAATCTGTCTTACCCTACAGGAAAATAGGGAAGGGGGAAGGGGAGAAGAGAGTAGGGGGATGATAGAGAGGAGGGCAGATTGGGAAAGGGGGTAATCAGAAGCAAATACTTTTGAGGAGGGACAGGGTCAAAAGAAAGAATAGAGTAAATGGATGGGCAGGATAGGATTAAGGGAAATAGAGTTATTTTTTCACAGCATGTCTACTATGGAAGTGTTTTGCATAACTGCACATATATAACCTATTTTAGTTGCTTGCCTTATCAATGAGGGTGGGTGGGGAGGAAGGAAGGGAGAAAATTTGGAACCCGAAGTTTTAAAAACACGTTTAAAAAAAAGTTTTCACGTGCAACTGGGAAATAAGAAATGCATGAAATAGGGTACAGAAATCCATCCTGCCCTACAGGAAAATTGAAGGGGAAAGGGATAAGAGAAGGGGGGGAGAGATAGAAGGGAAGGCAGACTAGGGGAAGAGGTATTCAGAATGCATGCCATCTTGGGGTGGGGGGAGGGGTGAGATGGGGTGAAAATTTGGAACTCAAAATCTTGTGGAAGTAAATGTTGAAAACAAAAAAAGTAAATAAAAATTACCATAAAAAAGAAAAAGAAAAAATGCCTTAAAAAAATAAATAAATCATGACTGCAACTCTTGATTTTCTACAGACAGATGACATATAATAAATTTTTTCTAACTTGTAACTTTAAGCTGTAAATGTCTTTGTCTGTGTAGGATATGTTACTTGTAGGCAATTGATTATGGGGTCTTTGTATCCATTTGGGTAACCTATTTTATCTTTATTGAGTTTTGTTTGTTTGTTTGTTTTTCATTTTTTTGTTTTTTTGCTAGGCAATGGGGTTAAGTGACTTGCCCAGGGTCACACAGCTAGTAAGTGTCAAGTGTCTGAGACCAGATTTGAACTCAGATCCTCCTGACTCCAGGGCCAGTGCTCTATCCACTGTGCCACCTAGATGCCCCTCATTTTATCTTTATAGGTGAATTTTAATCCATCAAGTAATTACCTGTCTCACCCACACTATCTCTTCACATATGGGCTTTCTTGTTTTGGATATTTTAAATTATTTTCTTTCTTTTTCTTGTTTTGGTTTTTTCCCTTTTTGGCAGGTATGCCTCAGTAATACTGGAGACAGTTTGGGAAAGAGAAGAAAGAGATAATTTGTTTTTAACTAAACATTTCAGTTTTTGCTGTTTGCTGAGCATTTTCTCCCTTTTCTTTCCATGTGTTTATTTTGAAATATATTCCTGTTATTCACTGGAATTGTTTCATTCCAATCCAGATTTCTGATAATTGTTTAAATATATTTTTTAAAAAATTTGTTTTCCTAAGAGAATTCCTTCTTTCATGGTCAACTTGTATTTCATAGGCTATCTATGAATTACGAGTGTTTTTATAGTTCTACTGTTATTAATATATTAAGCTATACGCTTTTGATGAAGTTGCTGCTTATTTGCAGGTGATATTGGTTTTTGGAATTATCCCTTACCTACACATGTGTTAATTGTTGGTATATGTTGCAAAATCATTATTGTCTACAACTGTAGCAGTAATGAGGACAGTCAACTGAGACTCCTCTCTCCTCCATCAGGCCCTCTGGCTAAAGAACTGTCCATGGAGTATGTGTGGAGTTGAGCAGCACTTACCTGGAAACTTCTGGGGACACATGTTGCTCAGTCCTGAAGGACTTATGCCTTTGAGGAGACAAAGCAACCTCATTATTAGCTGTTACAAATGAAGAGATGACAACTCAGGAGACTTTAGAAGGAAAGACAATTTCTACCTTCACTCTCTTCTTCCTGCTCTGGAATATGTGCTGTGGAATGCTCTTTTGGGGACTTCTGGTAAGGTCAAAGAGGGTGTTCCCTCCTTTACTGTGGAATCTATGGCATTGCACCCACCTAGCAGCTGAAGTGTGACCTCATCTCATCCACATGAGCCTGTGTTAGAATCTCACAACCCTGGATTGACTTTGTTGTGTTTTTCCCTGAACAAAGGTGAGTAAATAGTAATCCTGAAATGGATATTTTCAATCTTGGAGGTAACCTCATGAGTTAAAGAAGTCCCTTAATCGGTGCTGTCTAAGCAGCGGAAGGTCCTCCCTGAAGCTATTTTCATACTTCCTGGAGGAGATAACCACCACAGAAGATGAGCCCAAGTCCTGGGCTGACTTACCAAAAGACGTCGATTTTGTGGTAGATTTTGTACATTAATTGACCCTAGGTTAAGAGAGAATGACTATTCAATAGTCTCAATAAATATTTCATGTTTTAATGTAAGTTTTAAGTATTAATTTCCTGGGAGAATATAACCTAAGTTAAAAGATGCTGTATTTTTAAAAAATCTCTCTCAATATGTGATTTTGCATTTTAAGCATTTCTTTTGTGCGAAAGAAATAAATAGCTGTCCTATATTTGATCTACATTGTATAATGAGCACCTTTCTAGAAGGAACCCTTTCTACTCTCTTTTGGGGAAACCAAATAGATCAAACCCAAATTGTGATTTTACCCAGTACTTTGGGGGGGGGGGTTGTATAAAGAGCCATACACAGTGGGAAAAGAGCCAGAATCATCTCATCTCTGGCTCTATGCTTCCTTGCATGCACCCCCCACACACACACACAATTCTGGGTGCCATTTTCCCCTAGGAGCTCATATCTTTCTTCTCCTAGGGTGAAGTGCTATATTTGAAAGAATAACACTCTTTCTGAGAAGGTGCCCTCTCACTGCCCCAGACTAAACCCATCACAAGGTGCCAGTCTTTCATCACAAACACAGACCTTGTCCACGATGGAAGGGAGGCTCTTTAATGGAACCTGTACACTCCTTCTAGGGCAAGACTCACTCCTACAGTCCCTTGGTCTCAATACATCCCTTCTGTCACCTCTCCCATTCTCCCACCATCACTCCCTTACCAAGAGGCTATAGAGATTACCTGAAATTATACCAATCAAGCAATAAGTGACATTTATTAAGTGCCAGGCACCTTACTAAGTGCTGGGGATTAAAAAAAAGAAAAGAGATAGTCCTTGCCCTCAAGGAGCTTACAATTTAACGGGGGAGACAATGTGCAGACGAATGTATGCAAAGCAAGCTATATATACAGGATAAGCAGGCAATAATTAGCAGAAGAAAGGTACTGGAATTAAGTGGGGTTGGAGAAGGCTTCCAGTAAAAGATGATAGGTGAGTGACTTGCTCAGGATCACACAGCCAGAATGTGTCAGTGTCAGGACTTGAACTCAGGTCTTCTTGACTTGGAGGCTGGCTCTCTATACACTCTACCTTAGTCTAATTGCTACAAAACTACTCTGGATTAAAAGCAGAGAATGGTGTGTCCCTAAAGGGGAGAGAGTGTGGCTCTTTCCTAGCATCTCTCCAGTCAGGGCCCCTACTCTCTTCAGAGAGCCTGTGACCAGAAAGGGGCTCAAAGGACTGACCGGTTATGAAGTGACCCTCTTCAGATTGCGTCCTGTTGGCTTAGAAGGGGGCAGAAGAAGGTGGGTTCATTTGTCTGTTGGGTAACACACGTCTGCCAGACTCTCTTTTAAACATTAACCATCTTATGTAATATGTGTGCTGGGGGTCAAGGCCAAGGGGAGCCTCAGGTCCATCCAGATGAGAGAAGGGGGAGGACGGAGCCCTTGCCAGGCTCGGCTGTGGCTTCAATGTGTCATTAGTTGCTAAGAGAGATGAAAACCTAACAGAGCACTTTGGCTGCACTCCTATGAAGCACTTCATTATTATTGTTTTTATTGCTGTGCGGCAAGATTCTGCACTCTTCCAACCCGCAGTACGCTCTCCAGAGTTTTTCTGGCTACATATTCCCCCCAGGGCTGTGGGGCTATCCTGAAACACAATATTTTTTAATGGAATGTTTATTTTTTCACAATTATTACTTACTTTATTTTTAGCATTGATTTAAAACATTTTTTGAGTCCTGAATTCTCTCTCCCTCCTTCCTCCCCCTCCCCCATCTGTTGAGACGGCAAACTATGTGATATAAATTATGCATGTGAAATCACCCAAAACAGGGCAGGTCCAGGATGTCAGATTATGGCAGCCACCCGGCCAAACTCTCCCAACATCCCCCTGCAAACAACTTTAAAATAACACCTCAAACAAAACTCTGGAGTAGTAGAGCCAACAAAAGGTCGGGGTGAGACATTTTTCCAGCCCGAGACAAGTGAAGCGGTCAACAGGAGAAGTCTTTGACACTATGCGGGAGCCCAGGTAGCAGCAGCACCAGTGATGGGCCTTGGCGTCTGTTGGGACAGTGGCAGCAGCTGCTTTGGAAGCTCTCAGTCCAGAGATGGTGATGGGGCTGGACAACTGACCAGAAAGAGATTACGAGGGACCCTTTGCTGGCACTGGGTGAAGCTGGTGCTGACTGAGAATTCTATTGCCCATACACAGTTCTAGGTCTCAGTTCCAGGATGGAGACGAGCCATAGGGTCAATCACAAGGGAGCAGGGGACCTGGTCACAGTTCCAGGGCCAAGAGGAGCATCAGCACTTCTGACTGCAGGGGACCAGGGACCCTTCTGAGGCAAAGACCAGAGCACAGACCAGGAGAGCAGTGACCGCACCTCTCCCTGAATCACGCCATCTCAGAAGCATTAAAAACTTGTAGACCCCCCCCACCACCAGAACTGGTTCTGAAAACAGCACCATGATTTAAGCTAAGGACAGTGCCTCCTTATCCCCAGGTGAGCAAAGTCCAACTTTAACATAAAATGAAAAGTCAAGAAATAAAGTACAAAAATTAGCAAACAACAACAAAAAAAGAACTTGGCCAAAAAAATCTGCTATGATAGCAAGGAAGACAAAGAAATAAAAGCAAAAGAAGACAATAATGTGAAAACAGCTACAACCAAAGCCACAAAAAATGCTAATTAGACACAAGCCCAACAAGAATTCCTAGAAGAGTTAAATAAAGTATTGAGTAGTAGAGGAAAAATTGGGAAAAGAAATGAGAGTGAGGCAGGAAAATTATGAAAAAAGAATTAACAGCTTGGTAAAAGAGGCACAAAAAATATTGAAAAAAGTAACACCTTAAAAAATAAAATTGGGGGCAGCTAGGTGGTGCAGTGGATAGAGCTCTGGCCCTGAAGTCAGGAGGACCTGAATTCAAATCTGGCCTCAGATCAAACATTTGACACTCACTAGCTTTGTGACTCTGGGCAAGCCACTTAACCCCAATTGCCTTAGAAATAAAAAAAATAAAATTGGCCTAATGGTAAAAAAAGGCACAAAACATCACTGAAGAAAAGAACTCTTTAAAAAGCAGAATAGGTCAAACAGAAAAAGAGGAACAAAAACTCATTGAAGAAAATGATTCCTCAAAAATTAGGTTTGGCCAAGTGGAAGTCAATGACTCTTTGAGACGTCAAGAAATAATAAAACAAAGTCAAAAGAGTGAAAAAAAATAGAAGAAAATGGGAAATCTCATTGGAAAAAAAAACTGGCCTAGAAAATAAATTGGAGAGCTAACTTAAAATTATTGGAGTACCATGAAAAAAAGGGCATGATCAAAAAGAGAATCTAGACATCATCACATTTCAAGAAATTTTCAAGGACAACTGATCTTGCCTAGAATCAGAGGGTATAATAGACATGGAAAGAATCTACTAATCACCTCCTGAAAGAGATGCCAAAATGAAAACGCCCTGAAATATAACAGCCAAAATATTGCAAGCAGCTAGAAACAAACAATTCCAATATTGTGAAGCCACAGTTAGGATCACACAAGGTTTAGCAGCTTACAATTTAAAGGAGTGGAGGGTTTGGAATGTGACATCCCAGAAGGCAAAGAAGCTAGAATTACAACCAAGAAAAACCTACCCAGCAAAACTGAGTATAGTCATTGGGGAAGGGGATGAATAGCAAATGAAATAGAGGTCTTTCACTTATTCCCAATGAAAAGACCAGAGCTGAACAAAAAAATTTGACATTCAGACATGAGACTCAAGAGATGCATAAAAAGGTAAACATGAAAGAATAATCTTGAGGGACTCAATAAAATGTAGCTGTTTACATTCCTATATGGGAAGATGTTATATTAACTCCCCAAAACTTTATTATCATTAGAGCAGTTAGAAAGAGCGTACATAGTCAGAGGGGCAGGGTATGAGTCAATTATGTTGAGATGATCTCAAAAATAATGAAGGGGTGAGAAAGAGGAATGCACTGGGAGAAGGGGGAAGGGAGAGGCAAAATGGGGGAAATTATCTCACATGAAAAAGGTACCTACGGAAGAGCTTTCACAGTGGGGAGAAAAAATTGGGGGGTGTGGCAGACAGTGCATGAACCTCCGTCTCATCAGAATTCATTCAGAGAGGGAAGAATACACACATACATACACACACGTAAACACATATACACACACCGTTGGGTATAGAAATTTAGAAAAAGCTGTCTACACTTGCTTCCTCCAGGCCCTCTCCTTTTAATCTCTTCTGGACAGTGACCCTAACCCTCTGCAACTTGACTTTCCATCTTATCTCTCAACCCAAAGTGCTCACTCCAGAGTTAAGAGCGATTTCTTTAATGAGCCTCTTCTCAATTTTCATTCTTCTTGTCCTCTCTGACATGGCAGACCATCCTCTCCTCCTGAGTTCTCTCTTTTCTCTAGGTTTTCTTTACCTTTTCTCTCCCGATTCTCCTTTCCGTCTGGACACTCTTTCCCAGTCTTCTTTAATGGTTTATCATCAACATTGTGCCCCCTAAATATAGGTGTTCCCCAGGGCTCTGTCCTTGACCCTTTCCTCTTCTCCCTCTAATGACTCTCCCTCTCTCTGTGTCTCTCACTGTCTCTGTCGCTGTCTGTCTCTCTCCCCTTCCCCCCCATCTCTATCCCTCCCCCCTCACCTCATCAGCTCTCATATGTTTAACCATGATCTCTATGCAGATGATTCACAGCTCTATATATCCAATCCCATCTCTCCCCATCGGACAGTTGCCTATTGGAAATTTCAAACTGGATGTCCTAGAGACATCTCAAACTCAATGTAACCAAATCAGAGCGCATTACCTTTACCTCCAAACCGTCTCTCCTTCCCACATGACGTGTAGCAACTACTGAGGAGCTACAAACGAAGGATAGGTAAGCCCCAGAGCCTTAGGAATAGCAGTGTGCCCCCCCACCCCGGACCACCAGTCCCGCAGCCAGCCAACACCCCACAGCCATCAGCCAGGTGAGCCACTCCCATGAAGAGAGGGCTTAGAGCACGCTTCTCCGGGCCCTCCAATCCCAGCTCCTCAGCAGTCAGGCTTACAAAAAGCCTAGAAAAAAGTGCTCACCCCCGCAGTCCCAGTCAAATGGTGCAGCATCAATCAACCAACATTCGCTGATCAGAAATGGAGCAGCATCAGAAGCGGATATGGTTTTCTCACTGAAATGACATGAATGAAGGCACATAGCCGCGTGCTTTGCTGCTTCATTTGCCCCGTCACTGACACCTCCTAGACGTGTGGTCCCCCCCAGGAGCACGTGAGCTCCTGGACAGCAGGGATCGATTGTCCTGCTTTTCTATTTGCATGCCCAGCACTGGCACTTGCTAGTTGTTTCCCCTTGGAGAAGTCCCTCCACCTCTGAACCCGTTTCTTTGTTTGAAAACAAGTGTGTCCCAAGCGTGAGCCCCTGGTGGTGGCGTTATGAGGGCCAATCCCGCTGTATGTGGTGGCAGGTTGTATGGTGGAGAAGGATGAGGAGGAGGGTGGAGGAGGAGGAGAAAGGAAGAGGGAAGCAGAAAGGCCTGTCTTGGCCATCCCAGGAAGCTGGGGCCTGGGCTTGGCCCGGGCCAGGATGAATGGTTCTTGTCTCCTGCTCTCCTGAGTGGTCTGGTGAGGTCATCCTCTGATGGGAAGCCCTGGTGTGTGAGCCCCTTTCATCCCCAAGCTGAGCTGGGCCGGGCTGGGCCCCCGCAGGAATCTGGCCAAGTATTTTCAGCCGTGCTGGCAGGCCAGGAGGCAGCTCGAAGAAAGAGGCTCGCTGAGGACTCAGCAGTGGCGTGAAACTCCCCTCCCGGCTCTCAGTCAGGTCCCCTGCCTCCTCCCGCCTGGTCCCCTTGACCCTCTGCCTTAAGTGTTTGGACAAGGGCCGAGGCAGGACTGACCACAGAGGAAGAAGCCAAAGGGGGCAGAAGGCCTGGCTGGAGACTCAGCACTGGGCATGAATGCCTGGGGCTGTGAGGGTCTGCTGCTAGACAGGACATGAGCTTTCTCAGCTGGAGCTCTCCAGTTAGATGGGCAGGATCAGCCCCTCTGAGCCCCTCTGGGCTCTGACAAGGCCCCTGGGCCTCTCTGACACACAGCCACATATGGGTCTGGGAAGGACCAGAGAGACCCAAGGCAGCCCCACTGTGGAGCAGAAAGGAGAACTGGGGGGGGGGGGGGGGGGGCTCTCTTCCCATCTTCCCCGGAGAGCTGAGCCTGGGCTGCATCCTGGGGGTCTCGAGGCATCATTGACAGAATGAGTCAGTGAGTGAGATGCATGGCAGGTCCACTCTGTGCTGAGCCTGCTGCCGGCTGACATCCAGTGCAAAAGACTGTGGGGACCCATAGCAGGATGGCCAGCAGGACCCAGGCTAAGTGGTGGAGGAGGGGAGGGAAGAAAAGGAAGGGCCGACCCAAAGAAGAAAGGAATCTGCTGTAAGGCCTCACGGACTCACAAAGCACCAAACACTGGCCCCTGCTACTTGAGGACTGAGTGCGAATGCTGACTGTGCCTTTTATTCCTGTGTGACCTTGGACAAGTCACCTCCCTCGATAAACCTGCTTCACATTACATAAAAAGGAGGGCCAGGACAGGACCACACCTCTTTGGACCTGCCTGTCCTGCCTCTAGCTACTCCAACCAAGTTCTCGTTAAAGCAGCCAAGGTTCTATCCTGACCTAGCCTGCATTGCAAGCAGCCTCAGGGGACAGGAACATTATCCTTCCAAGCAAGCTCCAACTCAGGGAAAGTGGTTAAACCCGGAACACTCTGGTGCGTCCCGCAAGCAGGGGGCCCAGTACTGTAAAAACTGGCTGAATAGACATGACTGCAAGACCTGAGACGGAGGAGAGGAGAAGGGGAAGGAGCGTAGGCGTTCTTAGTGGAGCGATTTTTTCCTTAAGTCATTCAACCGCCACCTGTCTCAGTCACGGACCACACTTGGTGCGGCGCTCCCAGACCAGCACGCAGGGCACCCTGGATGGACAGGCCCCAAGACCTGCTCCTCTAGGGCTGTGGCTTTAGTAAGTTGGCGCCAACATTGCCCAGGAGCTTTGAATTTGTGGCATGGCGGCCAGAGAGCAGCAACGTCTGCGTCTGAATTCTGCCTCAGATCCTTCCTGCTCCGTGATGAAATAGTAGAAAGCTGTTAAAGAGAAGTTCCAAGGCACAGGTCTGACCACATCCCTCCCTCCTCAGTAAACTCCAGCGGCTGGCTCCCTATTACCTTCAGAATTTGACGCCTCTGGTTGATGTTTAAAGCCTTTCACAACCTGGCCTTAAGCTACCTTTGCAGTCTTACTGCACATAGCTCCCTTCCCCAATATCCCCCCAAGGCAAGTCATTCCTCTTGGATTCAACCCCACTGGTATTGAGTTGTTCAGCTTGCCTCTCTCAGCTCCATTTTCCTCATCCATAAAATGGGGATAATAATGGCACCCGCCTCACTGGGCAGGTGTGAGGGTCGAATGAGATGACATGTGTAAAGGGCTTCAAAAAGTTGAGGGCTTTATGGAAATGCCATCACCATCATCATCCTCTCTGTTATTATTACTTCTCAGTGTTGTCTTCATTTACATGGCCCCAGTCATCTTGTGCCGATGTCCTTTGGGTGTCTGTAGACTTCAGAGGTGGGAGGTTGGAAGGAGGGAAATACATTTCTCTCTTGGTCTTTCGGGTTTTAGTAGACTGGAGGACGGCTCTGGAGCTCAGGTCGTGGGAAAGAGCTCAACTGAGTGTGGTCAATCACCACCTGTTACAGTCATTTCTGGGGGAGAATTTGCACGCGGGAGAGGAGGGAATTAGCACCATCTGCTGGAGAACAGCTGACCAGCAGGCAGCCGTGAAGCAGGGCTGGAGATGGGACAGTGGCGAGGACCCGCTGCCCCTGGGGGTGACAGAGGGTGGCAGCAGATTGGTGGCACGTTGGCTAGAGGATATGTTTGTGTGCAAGAATAATAATAATAATAAATAATAATAATAATAATAATAATAATGCCGACCAATACAATTCTGAAGTTCCACCTGAAACCCATCAGACTGGCAAGGATGACAAAAAAACAGGACAAACGCTGGAGGATCTGTGGGGAAACAGGCACATCGATGCACACTGGTGGAACTGTGAACGTGTACAACCATTCTGGAGAGTGATTTGGAACAATACACCAAAAGTTACTAAACATATGGGCCCTTGGACCCAGCTATACCCCTGCCAGGCCCCAGAAGTGTGGAAGAGTGAATTCTTCCTTGTTAAAAAAATTAAATGAATATATTTTGGTTTTACCTCGCCTAAATTTGTCCTTGGGTCCCTTCTGCTCCCCTCTGCCTTGCCCAGAGAGTCATTCATTTTATTTTATTGAAGTTTTCTGTTTAATGACCATAAATATATTTCTTTCCCTCTCACCCTGCACACTCCATAAAAAAAATTCCTTGTAAGCAATGTGCATACTCAAGCAAAACAAATGCCCTTGTTGGCTGCCATTCTGCACCCTGAGTCTATCACCTCACTACTGGGACATAAAAAGCATGCTCCATCCTCATTCTTCTAGATGTTGGGTCATCGCATTGATCAGAGTTCTTACAGCTTTCTAGATCATGTGTCTTTGTAGTGTTGTAATTGTTGAATTATTTCTCCCAGTTTTGCTCCTTTTAACTTTCATCAGTTTATGAAAGTCTTCAAAATTTCCATTTTTATAATTTTGACATTAGTACAGATAGTTCTCCTAGTTCTGCTCATTTCCCCTGCATCCATTCATACAAGTCTTTCCATGTCTCTTTGAAATCATCTATTTCCTCATTTCTTTCAGCACACTAGGATTCCATCCCATTCATACACCCCAATTGGTTTAGCCATTCTCCAATTGATGGGCATCTCCTTAGTTTCCTTTTTTTGTGACCACAGAAAGAGTGGCTATGTAGGACCGTGGAACCATAGTACATATAGGGTCCTCCCGTGTTTGTCCTGTCCTTCTTTGTCATCCTTGCCAACCTGATGGCTTTCAGGTGGAACTTCAGAATTGTATTAGTTGGCATTTCTGCAGTTAGTAGTGACGTGGAGCCATTTTTCAAGCGGCTGTAGATAACCTGGATTTTATTCTCTTAAGAACTGCCTGTTCATACCCCTACACTATTTACCAATTGCCTTCTCGCTTTCCTGAGTCCCATTAGGGTAATCCTGTAAACGTCGCTGGATACTTACAGGTCCCTGGGAAGGCGTAGAGGGAAAGGCAGCCCAGTGGAGGGGAAGGAGCTCTTGACTCTCTGTGGTTTCTGATGTAAGTTCTCTATGTACCCTTCATTATGTAAATAAAGCTGGTACTAGAGATTTTAAAGGCAGTGGTTGGCTTGGCATTGAAAGGGGGAGGGTGAAGGAGGAGGAAAAGCAGAAAAAAATCACAAGATCTATGGCTCTGGTGCTAAAGGAACCTTAAAGGTCATCGAATACAATTCCTTCTTTAACACACAAGGAAGCTGCGGCCCTGAGTGGCTGTGACTTGCCTGGGTTCACACAGTCAGACTCTCAAGCAGGATTCAAACTCAGGTCTTCATGGCTCCACATTCAGCTCTCTCTCCACCAAAGAGAACAAAGGGAAAGTGAGGGAGGTTGAAGACCTTCTTTGCCAGGGGACAGGGTGGTGTGGAGGAAGAAAGACGGCGGTTGACTGCAGTCAGTGAGGACTCCCAGCTCTACCAGGAATTAACTATGTGCCCTCGATCGAATCACCCAGTCTCTCTGGGATTCACTTGTAAAGGCAGAGAGTAGCACTAAACGGCCTCTGAAATCCTGCCTGCTCTCAACTTCCACAGCTCTTTGGCCTAGCTGCAGAGCCCAGGGCCTGCTGGAGGCAGGGTGGCTTGGGGATGCACGAAACTATCACTGCATCCGCTATCATCTAGACCCCCGGCGGCCTCCGGCTTTTCTGGCTCAGCCTTCACCTGTAAATTTAAAAGGGTGGGCTAAATTGTCCACCAGGTGCCTTCTGTCTCCAGTGTTCTTTGATCTATGCTTTAAGGCCCATTCCAGCTTCCACAATCCATACTGTTTCTAATTGGCATCAGCTTCCCTATCTCAGCCAAGCTGGAAGTGCCAAAGCTGCCCAAGGGCCTCATCCCACCGCTGGCTGCTCCATTGACTTGTGACGGTCTGCCCCTCCTTAGTCAGCCTGGGGCATTCTCTGTGCCACCCCACCCCACCCCACCCCACCCTGCCTTGTTGGTGCTAGACTCAATGCAGACACCCCATTGGTTTAAGTCCCACTGCAGCTCATAACTCGAACTCAAGCAACTGCAGTAACCTCAGCCTCCCCAGGAGCAAAGATGATAGGCATGACCATCTTCGAAGACCGCTTCCAGCTCTGACATTCCATATTCTAGGTTCTAAGACCTCTCCCAGCTCTGACACTCCATGATCTAGGTTCTAAGACCTCTCCCAGCTCTGACATTCCATGA
>NW_020949971.1:3075602-3098537 GCF_900497805.2 Vombatus ursinus
GCTCTGACACTCCATGATCTAGGTTCTAAGGTCTCTCCCAGCTCTGATATTCCATATTCTACATTCTAAGGTCTCTCCCAGCTCTGACGTTCTATGTTGTAGGACTCCTCCCAGCTCTGGGACTCTTTGCCCATCTTCTCCCACGCCCTATACCTACCTTGGTTCTGTGGGATTCATGTTCCATATTCTAAGGCTTCTTTCAGTCCCGGCACTCTATATCCTTCGATCCATCCCCTCCAACTTTGTCATTCCATGTTCTACTCTGTGGAGTTCTAAGGTCCCCCCAGACTCGCTTTCTTGTGATCAAATGGCCTTTCCAGGTCTGACATTATGTGTCTTGTGGTCTAAGGCTCCTCTGAGCTTTCTTCATTCTTCTCAGCAACCTTCTTGCCCTGGAAGATCACTCCACCCCTGCCTGGTGTCCCTTTCTCTGGAGCCTCAGCTCCTTCCAGAACCTCCATTTTAAGGGAAGTGCCCAGACCACCATATTGATGCCTTCGTTCTTCTCCAGGCTCTGCTCCGGGCTCTCTGGACTTCTTTCTTCCCCGTGCCCCTGCAGGCATCTTCTCCTCCACCCTACTTTTAACTCCTTCCCCTCCCCCATTAGAATGTAAACCCCTCAAGGGCAGGGACTATCTTCGTTTTGCTTATACACGTGTTCCTAGTACTTAGCACAATACACGGCACACGGTAAGTGCTTAAAAATGTTTGTAGACTTAACTCTAAGTTCTGACGCTCTTTGTTCCAAGGCTGAAGTTCTTGTCCAGCCCTGCTTTTGGATGAGTCTCAGAGCCTTTGGCCCTTTGGCTTAATCAAAGCTGAGCTGCCCCCCCCCAACCCCGTCCCCAGGCATTTGCACAGAACATGGGGCAGGGGCTTCGGATGCTCCTTCCTCCAGTTCCTCTGCCTATTAAGAGGCAGGGGTTTTGCACACAAGAGATTAAATTTAAATGCTCTTTTGTGTTTAGGAACTCCATGGAAATTCACCCAAGACGGTCCTGGAACATGGTTGTCTCCTCAACATCTCCCCTAAACCCAGCTCCGGGAGTGACGAGGGAGAGGGTCTGGCAGCTCAGAGCTATCTGATCCTCTACGGAGCCCCTTTCCCGTCTCCAAGCAACCACAAGTTCATGTCCAGGGCACGAGCAAAGAGGAGAAGGAGGCCAAGTGGCAGCTAAGATTAACCCGTCTCCTGCCGACTTACATCAGTCAGGATTTTAATGCATTAAGGATAAGGAGTGGGGGACTCAAAAATCACCCCACCCCATTTCAAGTAAGTGAGAAAACGCTGTACTCTTCATGCACTTTAGCTAGGGGAAAACAATTGCTCCATCCCCATCGTAGGCTTCAGTCTCAATCTGTCAGTTATAGACTTTAAATCAGGGATTCCTAACCTAGGATCCACGAACTTGGATTTTAGTTCAGCACAAACGGTTTCCTTTGTAATCCTATGCATTTTATTCTATGCATTTAAAGACGACATTTTGAAATCAGGTCTCTCCAGACAGCACACCCAAGCCATCTAGGACGCTTCAGACTAAGTGTGAGAAGTCTCTGATGAGCTCGAGCGACGTTACTCAGCAAGCACGTTTGGGTCGGCCACTCCCTAGGGGTTGCTTCTAAAACACCGAACTGTTTTAGAACTAAAGTTATTCGATAAGTCTGAGTAACCTCGAGCCGAGCAGGTGAGTTCCAGCAACACCACCAAGGAAGACCCAAGGAGGGGGAGAGTTCCTCCTTCCCCTCCCCTTTGGGCAGAGGAGATCTCTCAAGACTCCAAGAGCCTAGGGGGACACTCCCCATCTTCTCTTTGGCACGTTAGCACCGTTTCCAGCAGAGCAGCGCGATAACCAGAGGTGGACCGGACGTGTAGTCAGACAGTTTGTCTGGAACACCAAGGACACGAAGGGGATAATTGGTCATAGGCTTAGAACCTGAGAGGCCCCTGAGTCTTCCCTCTCCTCTCTTTGATGGAAGAGGACGTTGAAATGACTGGCTCAAGGTTATACAGACAGTAAAAAGCAGAGCTGGAGTTTGAACCCAGGTCCCGGGACTCCAAGTTCAGGGTTCTTTCCACCGAATTCCATCGTCTCACTAAGCCTGGAAAGAGCCGCAGGAGCCAGCCTTGTGAAGAGGGCTAAAGCCGACTCTAAAGTGATGAGATATCTAGTCACGAGGCCTGTCCGCCGTCAGGACTGAAGGTGATTCCACAAGAGGAGTTCTAGAGGTGTTCGGAACAATGACAGCCCCAACCCCATAAGTTTAGAGCCTCCCCAGGGGACTCCCCAGGAGCCATCCCAGGGACAGTCTTCCTATGGAGGGATGTTTGTCAAGATAACATTCTAGTCCCATCTCATCTCTTAATTGGGGTTCACACTTATAACTGGGAGCTAGCTTTCACTAGATTGTTAGACCCAGACTCCCAGGAACTCTGTCTGCTGTGTGTAGCTCACTCATTTTTAAACATAGTCTGATGTGTGCATGCTTGTCTTCCTCCTGCAGTCTCCCTAAAGGCCCTTCGTTAGCTTCCATTTTGTCTAGACCATCTCACCTGTAAGTTTCTGAGAGCTAAGGTTGATAGGGGGCAGAGGGGAGACTTCCAGGAACAACAACCTCGCCATGCTTTCTCATCCTGGGCACCTCCAGCATAGGACTTTACAAGTATTCCAACATGACTTCATCTCATTTGTCAGTCCATTTTTCCAGCCTGTTGAGATCCTCTTGAATCCTGATGCTACCCTCCAGCAAGCTACTTGACTTGGTGTTGATAAGTATGCCATCTCTGTCTCCATCCATCCAATCAATCAATCAATCAATAAGATTTTAAGAGCTACTGCGTGCTAGGTACTTGGCTGAGCACTGATGATACAAAGAGAGGTCAAAGTAGTCTCTACCCTCAGAGTTGCCATTCTAATGGGACAGACAACATGCAAACATGTATGTATATGTTTGATAGGTATAGTATAAATGGAGGTAATCTCAGAGGGTCAGGCTGAGGATGTCCAGGAAAAGTCTCCTGCAGAAGATGGGGCCTGGGCTGAGTCATGAAAGCAGAGGGAAGGGGACAGCAAGTTCTAGGCATGAGGTATAGTCAGGACAAAGCTATTGAGTGAAGCTGAACGAGGAGGCCGGTGTTACTGGGTCACAGAGTATGTGAAGGGAAGGTACATGAAAAATAGAAAAAAACATTGACAGTCGCAAGGTTGAACAGAGGGTCTTAGGACACAGGACCAGAAACTTTCTCCCAGGTTAACATCAAAAACCTCTCAATGACCACTCCTCTGGTCTGTTTATTCAGTCAGTTGCCAGTCTGCTTCACGTGCCCCCCTCTTTTCTCCAAAGGCATCTTGAGAGACCCAGTGAAATGCCCCAGTCTTGAGGCCAGGAAAATTATTAACAGTAAGAAATAAAAGTGTATTCAGTACAGTCTCATGGATCTCAAGACCGAAGGTCAGAAGACCTGCTTTTAGTCCAGTTCCTCCACTCCACAGAGAGTCTCTATGAGTTTCAGAGAAGGTGCTAATTGAATTGGTAGAGGGAGTTTCCTCACCTGGGAGTTCTTATACCTTCTATTATTAATCTCTTCCCTATTAGTTTAAGTGTTAAAGCTTAAGGTCTTTAGCTGAGTTTCCTTCCAACTAAGATCTTTGGCAATTTCAGTCTTTTTTTTTTTTCCTTTCTTATTCCTGTCATTCAATTTCTGACTCCCTCCCATGGCATTTCCTTAGGAGATAAGTCTCAAAGATGCCTCAGCCTCCTCCTAGACAAGAGAATTTGCACTTCATCTGTGGCCTCAGCTCCGAGTGACTTCTGGGAAGACAAAACTGGCCTCAGCTGGATTCTGGTGCCCTTGCTCTCAGGCCTAGCAGAGTGCAACCCACTGGCATCTTGCCCAGTTCTCTCTTTTCCTCAGTTCTCTGGCTGAGTACTGTTGCAGCACAGAGTTCTACCACTCTTCCATCCCAGCCAGAATAAGCTTCTGCCTTTTGGTTTTCCACTGCACAGAGAGGAAGGGGGATGTAGATGTAGGAGTAGAGCTCTATTACAAGTTTCTGGATCAGCTTGTGCAGCCCTCTTGCTAGAATGTGTTGGCTGGTCATAGAAGGAGTGCTGAGTGAGTGCATTAGGGGGTAGAGATTAATCTTCTTCGCTGTCAGTTCATTGGGTTTTTACCTCATGAGGGTTCTTACAGAGATAGCTGAAACTGTTTTATCTCTTGTGCATCATTCCTATTTTGGAGAGGGTTGAGAGGTTGTGAGGATCACAGAAGCGTCTAGTCCTCCACCTTGTTAGTCATGTCAGATTTCCTTACACCAAAGAATCACAGGTCCACTCCCTATACTCTATCCTAACTCTCATTACCACTTATGAGACTGAGTATGTCACCTGGATACTCTGAACTTCAGTATCCTCTTCTGCATAGTGTGAGAGGTGAACTCAATAGCGCCTTCCCTCTAATATTCAACGATTCAATTAAGGCTAGCTACCTAGACTTGCAGACGTGTCAGGTGTCTTGTCTGCAACTCAGAGTAGTCAGTAAATATTAGTTATTCACCTAGCGCTCGCCAGCCATCGGTAATTAGGAGAATTGTAACCTGGCCTAAGCAGGTCCTTCTACATCTAGTGTTGTGCCGCAGCCAAGAAACATCCTTGCCAGGCCCTGCCCTTAGGGTTGGCAGAGACAGCAACCATGTCCCACCACTCCCAGATTTATCACTTTTAGGATCTTCCCAGAAGCCTTCCACTCTGGGAACCTGTCCATCCTTCCTGTGCCTTGTGGAACTGGTCCATTCTTGTCTCCATCTGTCAACACCTTCCCATCTATTCAAAGAATAACAGCGTAGATAGATGGGGTTTTAGAGTGATTAATGAGAGGAACTTGTGTCCCATTCATTGCCTTTGTCTCTAGCTGTTCCCTTCTCCCCCATCCACCCCAGCTTTCTGCTCTTCTCACAGTCCTGTCTTGGACTCGATCAGGGAATCCTAACCTTTTTGTGTGTCTGTCACGCGCCGCCCCACCCCCTTTGTTAGTGTGCACGAAGCCTATGGACCCCTTCTCAGAATAATAATAAAGATCCCTTCCAGTTCTTGATCCTCTGACTCTGTAATCTGATGAATGGTGGGGGCGGGGGAGGGAAAGAGCAGCTACCTGACGGAACCACAGATGAGTTTGGTTCAGTTCAGCCCGACTTAACAAACGTTAAGCATCTACAACAACCAAAGTCCTATGCTTGTGCAGAGGGCACAAAGCCAGAAAATAACAGTGTTTGAGAGTTTTCTTCTCAAATGGAGACTGGAAGACAGGGGCCAAGTAAATGATGAGATAAGCGTGGAACCTTGGAGAGGATGACTGAAGTGAAGGAGAGCCAGTCTATGTCCCAGCGAAAATTGAAAGAAGAGGAGAGCAAATTTGGGGGGAAGGGCAGTATGGGATCAGGAGAAAGTCCCATCTGAGGGGAACCATGTAGGCAGGGAGGAGTTTCAACTGAAAGAGACGAAAGTGATGATGGAGAGGAGTTTATCCCAGGCACGGAGGGCACCCTAAGCAAAACCATGGACCCAAGGGTGACGATAACATGACTGAAGTCAACATTAAGAGACTGCAATATACACCGGGAAAATCGTCTTTCAGAGGAAAAGTAAGAAACATGTTCCTCCACTCAGTCATAGAGGTAGGGAACTCTGGTGAGAATTGGTGTCTCTGCCACCATCACAGGGCCAGGGTAGAGCCACTGTTCTTTCTTCTAATGGGGTTGGGGGGGAGGGTCATGGGGTGACAGTGATGTAAAAAAAATCATACACTATAACACTGAAAAAATTCTCCCCCAGAGGTGATGAAAAGCTCAGGAGTGACAGTCTGGTCATTCCAACACACACACACACACACACACACACACACACACACACACACACAGCCAGACATCTTTATGTCAACATGTCAATGTGGAGCATGAAGCTTCACAGATGTTAAAAGACAAGGAGTCAGTGGAAATGGCCTTGGTATAAGGAAAACCACTTTGAAAGATGCCAGATCCCTGATGAAGGCAATGGCCAATCAGTGCTTGAGAAAACGAGGGGAAGCATGTTCCCCAGCCCTGGGCAGAGAAGGGAAGGAGACAGAGACAGACACACATTCAGCCATGGTCGGGGAGCTTGATTTCTTGCTCCTTCTTTACACAAGGGGGGGGCGGGGCTTCTACTATGGGGAAGGAGAGGTGGGGAATAGGTAGGGAGTGATGAAAACAAGAGGAAAATGAAGAAAGGAGCAGCGATGAAACATGAGAAAACACCCAGAGCAGAGTCAGAAGGAGACCTGGACAAGCAGAATAGTGTGGCAACCATCATGGCAAATCTAACAGATGCTGTAAAAAACAAACTGCCCAGAACAGAACAGGAGACTCGTATGTCCAATCCTTTGTGCTCTTCTTCGTATGTTGAAACTTTCGTGTTTGTTGCTGTGGGTCAAGGCCATAATAAAACCAACTTTAAGGGGAAAAAAGCATTCTCTGTGGGTACCCGGCTGTGTGCTGAGGCTCCCCAAAAGGGGGAGTGGAAATGAATGTGATGTTCAGGTCAGAGAAGGGAGAGGCCCCTTACATCACCCTGCTGGGGAGTGCCAACCAGGGGCAATGCTGAGAAGAATAGAATGGCTCTTGGGGAGCAGGGGGAGGAACCTGAGGCCAGAGCTCAAGGCAGTTGTTACCCAGCATTGCTGGGGAGGGCAAAGCCATAGATTGAGTGCTTTTAACCAGAAACAAACAAAAAAGAGGAATAGGGGGTGTCATGGAGTGAGGGCCCAGCCTAGAAAGGAGTCATTCCTCCAGAAATCAGCCTGAGAGAGGAGGAAGAGAGAAGGAATGCGTCCTGGGCAGAAGTAGCCAAGCCACAGAGGCTGGGACCTGGAGAAGGGGAGAAGAACCAGAGAACCAAGAAGGGGCTGGTTAAGGTTTCAAACCTGAGACAAGGATTGGAACACTGCCGATGAGAAATCTCCTCTGCTCCTGGGAACCTAGTAGGCTCTGAATAAATGCTTACCGACTGACCGAGTAATTACTGAAGTGCCCTCACCCTGCACGCCATGCCAGGGGGCACCATCATCTGAGCAGTCATTGAGGTTCACGACCATGAGTCTTCCCCACTCTTCTCTCCTCAATTCAGTCCAGATCACTTGCCCACATTCCACTCAGTTGCCAAGTCTTATTTCTATGTCCACAACACCTCCCAAATCCATCCCCTCCACTCCATTTACTCAGCCAGGACCCCCTTATTTCAGAACCCTATCACCTCACACCTGGATTTTTGCAGTGGCTTCCTATTTAGACTCCCTGTCTCACGTCTCTTCCCTCACCAATCCATTGTCCTCCAAGATGCCAAAGGGATATTGTTTTTTCTTCTCCACTTTATTGTGCTGACCAGTAAAATCTTAACATGGGAGGAAAGAGGAGCAGAAAAATTGAGATCTCCAAACAAGGGAGAAAATGATTTTAGATAATCATAATTATAATTCACAGTTCTATAGTGCAATTGACATACTTTCCCAAAGGGATGTTCTTAAGGAACACTCTCTAAGAACCTAATTTCTAATGTGTCTCACAAATTTCTTCTAGAATAAAACACAAATCCCTCACTTTAGCACTCGAATCCCACTCCAATCTGGTTCTGGCCTACTCTCCAGGAACGAATGCTATCTTGGGCTGCACCAAGAGGGTGTAGCCTCCAGGAATGGGGAGGTGACAGTCCCACCATCCTCCGACTTTTTTAGACATCCTCTTGTATACCGTGGTCAGTTCTGGGAGGATACGTCTAAGCTGGAGTGTCCAGGGGAGGGCAAGCAGGATGGGGGAGGGCCTAGAGTCCATGACATATGAGAACTGCTTTAGGGAATTGGACATGTTTAGCCTGGAGAGGAGAAAGCTCAGGGGCCACAAGGTAATTGTTCAAGTCTTTGAAGGGCTTCAGTATGGAAGAAGGATCAGAAGATCTGTTTGGCCCCAAGGAGGAAGACCAGGAATGATGGGAGGAAGTTGAAGAGAAAAAAGTTGAGGCTCGATGCTGGAAAGCTGTCCAGAAGTGGAATGAACTGCCTTGGAGATGGTGGCTTGCCCTGCCCTGGAAGCCTCACACAAAGGTTGGATGACCCTGGTGGCATGTGTTGTAGAAGGGATTCTTGCTGGACCGGACAGACGCGGAGGTCCCTTCCAGTAAGGCGCTGGGATCCTGGGAAGATCTCCTTCAATCTGACACCCGCCCACTGCAACCTTTCCCCTGAGATCTGGATGGCACAGTCACTGCCCATCACATACAGCCTCTCCTGGTTTCTGCCCAGGAGCTCCACTTGTCATTTTCCATAGCTCCCAGCAGGTGGCAGCAGCCATCGCTCCGCACTACGCTCCTCCTGTGGCTTTCCACAGCTCCCAGGAGGAGGTGTTTCCATCATCTTTCCCGGTTGTGCTCTGCATCTCTCACCAGACAGCATCACTAGGCCTTCGGATGAGAGACGACCCTTCTCAGACAAGAGCAAAGGGCATGCTTCAGAACTTTCAGTTTTCCTACCTGGACGGGAGACATCATTTCTTCTTATGAGACTATCAAACATGGCGCCAGATGTGGCCAACTCTGCTCTGGAGTTTCTTATTTGCTCCAACCTCTGGCCTTATAGAGGTTCACCCAGGAGTCCTGAATACCCCTGCCCCTCTCACCTCCAAGCCAAGCCATCATCAATGGAAGGTTGCACGGCGTTTCCAAAGATCTGTACCCTCTTTCCTTCAAGCACTGAGCTATGTATTTCCCACTCGCCCAAGAGCTTGCCCAAGTCTAGAAATGACAAAACACCCCGATTTCTCCCCAGTTTTCAGATCTTTCAGGAGCCAATCACTGGGGTCGTGACTCAAGCAAGCCAAGGCTTCTCCTCACCACCTTCAGAGCAGGGAGGTAGTGAAGGAAAGATGTGCCTTCTTCTGAGAGTCAATTATGTCAAGTTAGTGGAGGGAAAAGAACAAAAAACAAGTCATTACCTAGGCATAGGGACCGGTCCTTTGTTTTGTTGCTATTTTGTTATTGTTCAGTCATTTCAGTTGTGTTTGACTCTTTGTGACTCCATTTAGGGTCTTCTTAGCAAAGATACTAGAGTGGTTTGTCATTTCCTTCTTCAGCTCATTTTACAGATGAGGAAACTGAGGCAAACAGGGTTAAGTGACTTGCCCAGGGTCACACAGCTAGTCAGTGTCTGAGGTAGAATTTGAACTCAGGAAGATGAATCTTCCTGATTCCAAGCTCAGCACTCTCTCCACTGCACCACCTGGCTGACTTTGTAGCTATTTATATAGGGATAAAGACTGGACCTGTGAGTTCTCCAGTATAGAGAATTCCCAAGTAAGGAAACTCCTTCTACAATGAAGGTTGGCACTCCTTCTACTACTGTATGGCCTCTGGGAGTTGCCTAGAACATTGAGAAGCTAAGCAATTTGCTCAAGGTCACACAGACAGGATGTGTCAAGGGAATGACTTAAACCCAGGTCTTCCTGGCCAGCTCTCCATATTTCTATAGAGAAGCTGCCTTTCTATATTTCTATAATATATATGCAGGATGTATATGTGATTGGTAGCTGTCTCAGATACACACAGCGCCCATAGGTAGCATGACTAGATATCTGATCTGTGTCCTTACACACTCATCTCCCAGTGAGACTGCCATTTCTGCCTTTGAGGAGAGTGGGAGGAGGGACAGGTCTATGACACCAGCCTGACAGGGGAGGGACAGGTACAATCCAGGACCATCGAGCCTGGGCAGTCTCTCCTACACTTTCATATTCCCCAGAGGAATATTGGGCTACAATGATCTCTATCTGCCACACAAATGAGAGCCTAAGAAATACAGTAGGGATTCAGAATCACCTTTCCTGATCACTCCCTAGAGAAGGGTGATGTTTAACTTACTCTCACCTGCTTACTTGTTGCTGAATCATTTTAGTCGTTTCTAACTCTTGGTGACCTGGAGTCAGGAAGACTCAAGTTCAAACCTGGCTTCAGATACTTACTACCTGTGTGACTCTGGGCATGTCACTTAACCTCTATTTGCCTCAATCTACCAGAGAAGGAAATGGCAAACCACTCCAGTGTCCTTGCCAAGAAAACCCCATGGCCATATTGGCATGCTACGGTCCACAGGGTCACGAAGAGTCAGACGTGAATGAACAACAACAAAAACTGGGCATTTGAGTGACTAAATCATTTTGACTATTATGCATATACACATTAAAAATAAAGGACATCTCTGCATCCAGAGAAAGAACTGATAAATAGAAGTATGCATAGAATAATTTTACATATATGCACCTATTTGTGTCTAATGGTAGACATCTCTAGGGTGGGGCAGGGAAAAAAGGGAAGAAAAAAAGAAATTTGCATAACTTTCTTATATATTTAAAGGGAATAGCAAATTGTACATAAGATTTATAGTTTCATGGGCAATTATCTTTTTTTATTATACTTTGTTATGGAAGTGCTTGTTTTATTCCATAAATTAAAAATAAAATGAATTTAATAAAAACATTGGGGGCCAGTTTTCCCCATGCCTGTGGCTCTGGGAAGCTCTCCAGATCTCCAGGGGCATGGATACAATGGATTAACTCTACAATAGATTTCCATTTAAGGAGGGCATCCAGGTTAGCTCTCTCTTCCTTTCCCACCAGGTTGGACTTCTCCATCATCCACTCCACCCACCAGGAGACCTCCTCCCCTCACTTTGGTTCCTTTTATGTGTTATCTCCCCGCTCCCCACTAGAAAGTAAACTCCATAAGGGCAGAGACTAGCTTTCTCTTCCTTACACTTATATTCCCAGTGCTTATCACTGTGCCTGGAGCTTAGTAAGTACTCTATAAAGGCTTGCTAATTGACCCTACCATAAAGGTAGGGGCTGCTAAGTGGCGCTGTGGAGAGAGTGCTGGGGCCTGGAGTCTGGTCTGAGATTTATCCTCTTCAAGCTAAATATCTGCATTCAACACAAGCGGTGGCCCCAAGGCAAAATGACTGCTGGAAGAGTTAATGTCAACAGACTAGAGAGAGCACTTCTCTGAGAGCAAACAGTTTGTTGCTAACTTGGAGCGAAAGTTGAGCCAACTTCCTTGCTGTCTGCCTATTGTCATTAGCCCTGAGGAGGGAGGCCAGGAAAGTCCGTTTCATTTTCCAATGATCTAATTTATTGCATTTGTAAAATTAAGTGAGAGCTGACCTCAGCACTCAATGAGCAAAGGAGACTGGCAGACAGGACAAATGGCCCCCTTCTGAGTCTATATACAGGAATACACTTCCCACTCTCCCATTTTACTGGGGAGGAAACCAAGGACCAGAGAGGAACAGGGTCTGATCTAAGATCAAAAGGAAGTTAGTGGCAGAGCTGGGCCTCAGACTCTTCACAGAGAACACTCCAAAAGACGTTCCTTCCCACCAGTAGCCCACAAACCTTGGTTTGGGAGACCCTGAGCAGTGGAAGGGATCCTGGCAGCCTCACTCCCATCATGCCTCTATCACTCAGGGGAACCCTTGGGATTGATCTTCTGGAGTAAAGGCTGACAGTCCTAGTTAGTCAATGGAGGCATTGGGTGGCTTGTGTCACGTTTCACTTGGAGAAGTGAGCAGAACAGTGGGATGGATGCCTCCTTTCCAGTTCTTACCCTGCAGCCAAGTGTGATAAAAGAAAGTGGGAAAGTAAGAGCCCTCCATGGCTCTCCTTCCCCAAACTCCCTCCTTGGAATTCCCAAAGAAAAGTCAATGGGAGGGAATAGAAGGGAAGGGGCCCTAACCAGTCTTTGAGTCAGGCCTGACTCTGCCATGGGTTTTGAGACTTCAGTCAAATCACTTCAATTCAATTCAACCTGCTATTGTTTGTGGGCCAGGCACTAGAGACACAACTAAGGAGAAAACCACTCTGTCCTCTCAAAGCATTTATAACCTAGCAGTGAGATGGTTCTGGGGATAGAGCTGGGTCCAGTCAGGAAGACATGAGTTCAAATCTGGCCTCAGACATTTACTAGCTGTGTGACCCTGGGCAAGTCACTTCCCCCTGTTTACCTCAGTCTTCTCATCTGTAAAATGAGCTGGAGAAAGACATGCCAAACCCTTCCAGTGTCTTTTCCAAGAAAACCCCAAATGGGGTCCCAAAGATCAGACATGTCTGGAATGACTGAAGAACACCACTTTAGAGTGCACTCCCCTAGCAGTTACCACATAACCATGGGGGATGGGACTTGTCTCGGAAATACAGGGAGCGCCCATGAAGGGACACACCTGTGGAGGCCAGGGCAGATGTGCAGCTGAGGGATCTCATGCCTCCCAGGTGATGTCTTTGGGGCTGCCTTCTCTCAGGCACCCTGGATAGCTCTGCTGGGCTGCTCTTTGCTGCCACCTTCTGGCTTTCAGTGGTGCAGTCTCTTCCAGAGGTGCTTTGTTCTCAGCGGCTTCTCCCCAGAGGGAGAGTTCAGTCTATCAGCCGCTTATTATAATTATTTACCATATTGCATCTCTTCCACTCAATTACATGTTAAAACGATTTTTAGTATTTTTTAAAATTTTGACTTCTAAATTCTATCCCTCCCTCCCCTCCTTCCTCTCCCAGAGAGCAAGCAATCAGATAAAGCTTATACATGTGCAATCATGTAAAACATTTCCTTATTAGTCATTTTGTACAGGAAAACTCAAATAAAAAGAATGAAAGAAGAAAGTGAAAAATGGCGTGCTTCAGTCTGTATTCAAACAACATCAGTTCTTTCTCTGAAAGCGGATAGTATGCTTCATCATTACTCCTTTGAGATTGTCTTTAGCTATGTATTTTAATTCAATTGAGTTAGCATTTCTTAAGCCCCTACTATACGTCAGAAAACTGAGACTTTGCAGTAGAACAAAGACAAAAGCAAACCTGATCTGCCATCACTAGGATGCTTTGGCCCAGGGGTATTAGCAGCATCATCCCCCCCCCCCCCCCCCCGCCAGGTACAAAAGTCAATGAAAGCTTACCAAATAAGATTGTCCTTGCAACTTTTTACTTCTGGCTTGTTTTAGGCTCCCTCACCTCAGTCTATCTGACTTGGACTTAGAAAATTCCTTTGAACCCCTATCATACCCTGGTTATTTATTTTTCTGTATTCTTCCAAAGTATGCCAGGGATCCCACTTATCACCACTCTGTGGGTCTGGAATGGCAGGATTCTTTTCAGCTGCCCCAAGGTCGACTGGAAGGACCATGGGGAGCTGCTTTCAGGTCCCTCAATTTTTTTCTGGTTCCTGCTTTCATTTTGCATTCTTGTTAGCAACAAAATGACCTGTTTCTATATACTGTGTCTGTTTGTTGCTGTTCAATCATTCAGTTGTATCCGACTCTTGGTGACCACATGGACCACAGCATGCCAGGCCCTTCTGTCCTCCACTATCACCCAAAGTCTGTCCAAGTTCATGTTCATTGTTTCCCTGACACCATCTCTCCATCTCATCCTCTGCTCCCTCCTTTTCTTTTGTCTTTAATCTTTCCCAACACCAGGGTCTTTTCCCAATGAGTATTGTCTTCTCAGTCTGAAGCCAGGTTTGAACTCGTGTCTTTCTGACTGGACCCAGCTCTATCCCCAGAACCACCTCACTGCTAGGATATAAATGCCTTGAGAGGACAGAGTGGTTTTCTCCTTAGTTGTGTCTCTAGTGCCTGGCCCACAAACAATAGCAGGTTGAATTGAATTGAAGTGATTTGACTGAAGTCTCAAAACCCATGGCAGAGTCAGGCCTGACTCAAAGACTGGTTAGGGCCCCTTCCCTTCTATTCCCTCCCATTGACTTTTCTTTGGGAATTCCAAGGAGGGAGTTTGGGGAAGGAGAGCCATGGAGGGCTCTTACTTTCCCACTTTCTTTTATCACACTTGGCTGCAGGGTAAGAACTGGAAAGGAGGCATCCATCCCACTGTTCTGCTCACTTCTCCAAGTGAAACGTGACACAAACCACCCAGCCCCCAATGCCTCCATTGACTAACTAGGACTGTCAGCCTTTACTCCAGAAGATCAATCCCAAGGGTATCCCTGAGTGATAGAGGCATGATGGGAGTGAGGCTGCCAGGATCCCTTCCACTGCTCAGGGTCTCCCAAACCAAGGTTTGTGGGCTACTGGTGGGAAGGAACGTCTTCTGGAGTGTTCTCTGTGAAGAGTCTGAGGCCCAGCTCTGCCACTAACTTCCTTTTGATCTTAGATCAGACCCTGTCCCTCTCTGGGCCTCAGTTTTCATCCCCCATCCCCAGGGCTAAAGTCAAGGACTTGGAGGCCTGGAGCCTCAGGCTCCCTTTCTCCCTGGGATCCTCATGGCTTGGCAGGCTGCCTTGGGGTTTCCAGGGCTCAAACTCTAATGTCTGGAGGTCGAACTTTGCAACAAAAGTAGCCTGGGCTTTGGTGCTCTGGGCAGCACTCTGCCCACCCCATCTTAATGGTGGAGCCATTTGAATCAGGACCAACCCCTCCTTGTTCCCAGTGTGGGAGAGAAGTCTGCACCCAGACCCTGGGCAGAGTTGCCTTTTTATTTGACATCTTGGAAACGGGTCTGAGCCCTGGCAACGGGCCTGGGAGATTGTCTCAGTGACACCCTTCCCCACCCATCCACTCATCAATAATCCATCATAATAACTCACATTTAGATAAGATTTGCATATCTATCATGTTGTACAAATCAGGAAATAGAGGCTGTAGGTGTAGGATAGCTAGGTGGTCCAGGGGCTAGAGTGCTGGGCCTGGAGTCAGGAAGGCTCATCTTCCTTAGTTAAAATCTGGCCTCAGACACTAGATGCGTGATCCTGGACAAGTCATTTAACCCTGTTTGCCTCAGTTTCCTCCTCTGTAAAGTAAACTAAAGAAGGAAATGGCAAACCACTTCAGTATCTTTGCCAAGAAAACCCCAAATGGGGTCATGGAGAGTCAGACACAACTGAACAACAAGGTATAAACAAGTCAGTTTAACCCCTACAACCACTAGCATCCATCTGTGGAAAGTGGCCATGCACTATCGCCAACTAGAGACAGATATTAGTGAGCTCTTGGTTTTTTTATAAGAATTTTATATTTTATTTATTGTCTTTATTTATTTATAATCTATTTATTGTGTTTATAGCTTATAAGAAATGATGAGCTTGATTATTTTAGAAAACCATGGGAAGACTTGCATGAAATAATGAAGAGCGAAACAAACAGAACCAAGAGAACATTGTATATAGTGGCAACAATATTGTTTTAAGAACAACTTTGAACAACCAAGTCATTTTGACTATTGTAAATACCCAAATTAACTGCAAAGGACCTATGAAGGAAGATGCTATCTGGATCCAGAGAAAGAATTGATAAAAAGAAGTATGCATAATATGGATTTACGTATGTATACATAATTGTGTCTAATAGTAACCATAGGGTGGAAAGGGGGGAAAAGTTACATGATAACTTTATTATATGTTTAAAAAGAAAAGCAAATTGTACATAATAGATTTGCAGTTTCATGTGCAATCCTCTTTTTTTCTTACTTTGTTATGGAAATGCTTATTTTATTTCTTAAGTTCAGAATTTGGAAAAGTGAAAAAAGATATAAAAAATAAAAGATATTCAGTACAATAATCAAATGAAGGCAATAGTCAGTAAACACACACACACACAACACAGGCCATGCCCTGAATGCTAAGGGTCACCCTTAGTAACCCTTAATCAGGCTTAGTAACAGCACAAGTGAAAAGCTAAGTCCTAAAGGCAGCAGAGATGAAAGGGCTCAGAGAGGAGTA
Source organism: Vombatus ursinus (assembly GCF_900497805.2). Classification (NCBI taxonomy): domain Eukaryota; kingdom Metazoa; phylum Chordata; class Mammalia; order Diprotodontia; family Vombatidae; genus Vombatus; species Vombatus ursinus. The sequence goes on from NW_020949971.1 coordinate 3,091,392, forward strand.
TGATTTCAGACCCAAAATGAGTTGAGCCTGCTGAGACCGAGGCTCTAAAGGAAAGGAATGGAGTGGGAGAAGGCATTCTTGGACTAGACAGAGTCCAGGCTCCAGCCTGAATCAATGTTTCCTCTGGCCAGGTGGACCTCTGGGACAGAGGTGGACAATGGGAGTGATGTGTCCACCTGAACTAATGATGTATCCTTGCTGAGTATCCTTTCTATGGTACTGTTAAGTAAAATGTTTTGGTTAAACATTTGATAGTCTATAAGTTCCTCATTTCATTCCAATCCTGAGTCTGAACCCCCAGACCAGCCCTAGTCTGACCTAACCTTGGACAATAAGCTTCCCTTCAAGACCCCTCCAACTCCTAGCATTTGTCTTTGTATGTATGTGTGACCTAGGCTGAGTCCCTTCCCCTTTGTTTTCTCTAGGAGTGAGGGGACTGGTCCAGGCAACTTGGTCATTCAAATATTCTTGAATATTAATCCAGACCATAATTTTAGCATATCTTTTCATGCTCAAAATTCCTGTAAATGTTGCCTCAAATCAAATTGGGGTACAGTCCTGTGAGAGGGCATGGGGGACATTTTGGATATAGATTAATGAACATTAAATACAGTTGATTTTGGCCCACTGGAGCCTCAAAATGCAGAGCACAGTATTAGTATTTTCTTCTTGGACACCTCCAACGATGTACCTGACAACCATCTATGCTTGCTCATTTTGTGTAGCTCTTGTACACGTCTCCCCAAATTCACCATGGAGAGTTCACCCAGGGCACTGGAAGCCTTCCTTGATTTCTGTTGACCTCAGGAATGCCCCAGGGTGCTCTGTGACTGTCTCCCAGTCATCCTTCATGCTGACCACAGCCCACCTTCTCTTCTTATCACATAATTCATTGAGGACATCTTTTACTTTTGTCCTTCTTCAAAGAGATTCTCCATCATCAATTCAATGTTGCAGCCTGCTCCTACCCACAATACACCTCTCCATTGCCCTCTGGCTGATATTCAGCTTGAACTCTCCCAAAATTTACATGGTATGTGTCACTGCCATATAGGAATCCCAGGAGAAGGCTGGCATTCCTGGGAGGCCAGGGGTCATGAAGGGAGCTTTGCCATTTCCTGAAGGTGGTCCAACCCACTCTCTTCCTCCTGTTAGACTCTGGACCCAGTCCAATGTTTATCTGTCCTGTTTGTCTCAGGTAGGCATGCTGCTGGACACACTCTACAGGTGTCTATTCAAGAGTATATTGAGATCTGGGCACTAGACATTTTTCATCCATTTGGTCCTTCCTGTGTGGATGGTCAGGCTAAACTCTGAGTACTGTGGATTTCTCTCAAGAGGTTCTGTAATATTGCAAGGCTTGATGCCACCAGCACAACACCATCCACTAACAGAAGGATTTGGAGGATGTTACCATCCACAGGCAATCTTTCTTCACTTTGGATTCTGTGAAGGAACTCCACCATCTCAATAACAAATATCTTGACCGAGCAGCCATCTTCCTTTTTTATGCCTTGCTTGGGATTCATAGAGAGAGGATAATTGAATAGGATGGTTTCTGGTGTCATATCCTTCAAGGGATGATTTTTATACATGGACGGGAGACATCTTGTGGAAGAACCTGTAAAAAACAAGGCAAATGTCTTTTTATAATCAATAATTTATAATCAAAGTGGGATTTATACAGCTAAGGGGCACCAGAGTTCATGGAGCACTAGAACTGGGGTCAGAAAGATCTGAGTTCAAATCCAGCTTTAAATATTAGTTGTGTGACCTGGGCAAAGAATGGTGTGCCTACAAATATTTAACAACTGACTCTTTAGGGGGAACAATGTATACATGACACAATTTTAAAATGAATCTCTATTATTAACCCTTTCTTAAGTCTAGACTGTGGTGGGAAACCTGTGGCCTTGAGGCCACATGTGGTCCTCTAGGTCGTCAAGTGCGGCCCTTTGACTGAATCCAAACCTCACAGAACAAATCCCCTAAATAAAAGGATTTATTCTGTAAAACTTGGACTCAGTCAAAAGGCTGCACCTGAGGACCTAGAAGGCCACATATGGCCTCGAGGCTGCAGGTTCCCCACCCCTGGTCTAGACAATCAACAAAACAATAAATCAAGCTTTGATTTGTAGCGTTTGCTGATTACTGAGATGTAAATGCTCCCACTGAAAAAGTTCACAGTCTGCTCTTAGGAGGCCCTGTGAACTATCTCCAGCATACCCCTAGGGCAAGTCTGCCTCAATTTCTTCATCTGTAAAATGGGACACCTGCCTCCCAAGGTTGTTGTAAGGATAAAATGAGATAATGTTTATAAAAAGCTTCGCAAACATCCAAGCATTATATAAATGTTAGCTATCATTGTTGTTGTTACTGTTGTCTTGTAACGGCACAGATGTGGTCCATTGTGGAATATCACTTGTGAAAAGCTGCTTATTCCCTACTCCTGCCATCCTTGAAGATGCCCTCAATCCAGGAACAGATGACTCTCCTGATGATTTTGTATAAATATGAGATCAGTCATCCAGGTCAGTGGCTCTTGATTTTCCTTCACTCTACTATTATTATTATTATTATTATTGTCATTATGGTCTAAAAGTTTTCCCTTCACATTTGTCATCTTTGTATAGGTATTAAGACTATGTTTATCTCATAAAAGGAGTTTGACAGGGTGGAAAATTTTCCAATTTTTGGCAAGTAATTTGTGTACTGTAGGCATTTTTTTTCTCTTTAAGCTTTTGATGAAGTTCACCTATAAATCTGTATAAAAATTTAAAAATCTGTGTAGACTGGGAGGCCTCCCTTCTTTGGAAGTTCCTTTATGATCTTTTTTCCTTGTGGCATGAGGGGTAGTGGGTCCAGGCTAAGCCACTGCTGGGGAGTGGGGAGTGGGCAGAGATGCCCCATGGCATCACAAACCAGTGCTCCCTTTGCCTGGCACACAGTGGGCTGGGGTTCCTGACTGAGGCTACTGGGTGGGAGCTCTAAGAATTAAGAGTTCTCTGACATCATTTCATGAGGTTCTTAGCTTGTGTAGAGCCTTAGCTGGTTATGTGTGAGCTCCGTTTCAGTCCATCACATTCACTGGTCCTTTTTCAGGGTTTCTGGGCTGCCGACAGTCCCCACTTTGCCATCTTGACTGTCACATTATTCTCCCCTTTCTTTATCAGCATAAAGCCCATTTTATTAGATTTTTACTGATACAAATAGGGACTGGAACTGTGACGTCCAGATCATGAGGCCCCAGTAACCCTTCTAGCTTATCCTCTATGAAAAAAAGGCATCTAGGTGGGTCAAATCTGACCTCAGTCATTTACTAGCTGTATGTCCCTGGACAAGTTACTTAATCTGCTTCAGTTTCCTCATCTGTAAAATGGGGATAATAACAGCACCCACCTCCCAGGGTTGTTATGAGGATCAAATGAAATATTTGTAAAGTGTCTTGCAAATCTTAAAGCACTATATAAGTGCTAGCTGTTATTGGGGACAAATGACCAAAGATGAAAGGGAATTCCCAGATGAGGACGCTCTGTCTACCAATGCAGTCGTCATCTTCTCTGAAACATACAGTCCTAGAGACTTGCTTAGCACACGGAGAGATGAAGTAGCTTGCCCAAGATCATGGAGCCAGTGTGGGTCAGAGGCAGTACTTGAATTGAGGTCCTCCTAGCACCATGGCCAGCTCTCTACCGACTAAAGCCAAGCTGCATCTCTAGACTGTGTCTTTACCAGATCCTGTCCAGGGTATTCCATCCCTGCCCAGGAGTTGGTCATTCCTATCTTTTAAACCAAGGAATCTCAACTTTGGTGTGTGGCACGGATCCCTTTGGTAGTCAGTCTTGAAACCTATGGACCTCTTCTCAGAATCATGTTGTTTTTTAAAACATACAAAGTTGAAGGACAAGTTAGATTTTTTTTCCATCCAAATTCTTGGGCTCCCTGCCCCAATTTTATTTTATTTTATTTTATTTTTGCTTTATTGGTGTATTGATACATAATCATGTTACATTCACTAGCATCACTTTAATATTCCAATCTAGAATTTTCCTGGGGCTTCACATCAAGCTCACCAGTCTATGATTTGCAGAATTCACCATTTTCTCATTTTTTTATTTCTGCTTAAAACTATTTTAATGTTTAAAGAAATATGTCTTTCAAAGATCCTGCTAAACCCTGCTTTTTCACCTTTCCTCCAAACTTATCCTTTTTCCTGCCTCCATTTTAAATGGCATCCAGAAATCTAATCCCCACTAGCAGACACCATCTTCTTAATCAGCTGTTTTGTTTCACTTTAAATCCTTGCCTCTGATGGGCATCAATGATGAAAATGCCACCTATGCCCCTACCATCTTCAGTTTCTCATCCAGGATTTATTAATCCTTGGTTCCTCCTGGCAATGTCCTTTGGGCCCATGTGAGTTACCAGAAGAAGTCATCTAGTTTGACTAGTCTTGGGAGATTGTCTGTCCTTGTTTGGATACATGCACCAGGAGGGTAACGAACCTCTCTATTGAGATGAGCTCCCACAAACCCTGACCCTGCCTTGTCTGTATATAGTTCTGTGCCTGTTGTCTCCCCATTGGACTATGAGCTCCTTCAGGGCAAGGACTGATTTTTTTTTTGACATTTTCTATATCTCTAGTGCTTAACATAGTACCTGGCACATAGTAGGTGCTTAATCAATGCTTAGAGACTTGACTTAACCAAGTCAACAGACTTCCTCACTTCCTCACTTCCCTCTGAGGGAGTCAATCACCACCACCACTCTGCCTCTTCTTATGATCTCGATGGAGTGAATGAACATTCCCCAGACAGTGCCCAAGGACACTGTCCTGTAATGACAGATGCTGCTTCCTCCTCAGAGTATCCATCTTTGAGAAGAGTCTCACATTTGTATCCTAGAGTTCCAAGAGTCCAAAGGTTCTGTTTCTTCCTTTTCTTCTCTGTGTGACGTCCGTCCCCCTCTCATCTCCTGATACAGGTAAAAATTCCTCTCTTCCTCTGCAGATGTTTCAGCTTGTTTTCCCAAACCATAGGTGTGTGTGTGTGTGTGTGTGTGTGTGTGTGTGTGTGTGACCATCACCACGAACCCCTGATACTCTAGAGAGTAGACAAGAGGCCCCTTACCAGACCTCTTTCTATGCTCTCCGAAGACGGCAGCCAGCTGACCCTCTTGCCCAGTGATATAAGCACCCTGGCTGAGGCAGAGGCATGGATCTCCAGCATCTTGTACGGATCCCATAGAACGTCCCCTGCTCTTCCTGATAGCTGAAAGTATGGTCCTTCCTATTCAAGGCTCCCAGGAGAAAAAAGGGTCAAAACTGACTCTAAGCTTACAAACCTGTACACCTAGAAAGGGAGGAGGTGCTATCCACAGCGATAAGGAACTCATAGTCAGGGCAGACACAATGCATTGGGTAGATAGTACATTTTACAGACAAGGAAAACTGATAGTTAGTTGATAATAGCCAGCATTTATATCATATTTCAATTTTGCAAAGTAATGTATAAATATGTATAGATACAGATGTATGTGTGTATATGTGTGTATATACACTCATTTGATCTTCACAACAACTCTGGAAGAGAGGTGCTAGCATTATCTCCATTTTACAGATGAAGAAACAGGTTAAGTGACTTGGCCAAGGTCAGACAGCCAGTAAATGTTTGAAGCCAAATTTGAACTCAGGTCTTCCTGTCTCCAGGCCCAGCACTCTGAGCACTCCTCCAACAGTTATACAACTTGGTCATGGTCTCATAAGCAGTAGAGAGCAGAGCCAGGATTCTAACTCAGGACTTTTGACTCCAAATCTCGGGCTCTTCCCAGTGCACCTTGTCTAACATCCTGGGGAAACCTTATCTGGGAACATTTTGACAGGAGGTGACTAAATACCCTCATGGCTCATTCTGTGACTCCATCAAACACCATGATGAGCTTTTCTTCTTGGAACTTCAAGATTTGTTTCCTGGGACTTTTTCTTGCAAGTGGACCCAAGGTCACATTGGCCCAAGGCTCCAGCCGCCCATCCGGCTCAGTTTCTGGATAATGAGGTTTGGAAACAAATGGATCTAAATTCATTATCTGCCTGCTGTCCTGGCAGGATTAACCTTTAAAGGGGCTGTAATGAGCACCAGCTCCATTACCTGCCAAATCACATTTCAATAGAATTAGTATTTTGGAGGCAATTGGGGAGAAACCAATTTTCTCCATAGCTTTTCCCTCACACCAGGTTGGCTTTACAAAAGAACAAAAGTAAAATCACCTGATGTTAAGGACTCGTCTTCAGCCCTGAGCAATCAGTTCCACGGCCAGGTCATTTTTGAATCTTTGTTCATGTACCTGGACAAGCAGCAGAGCATGCTGATGAAAGCTGGGGGTCTCCTCCTTCCACCTTCCCTTGGCATGGATGGGAGAGATGGTGGCTCTGTAGGGCTGGCTGCCCAGAAGCTCTCTGTGGGCTCACAAAAGAGGGGCACATACTCCCCTGAAAAGAGCCAGGAAACCGAACTTGGTTCTGCGCATACAGCCTATCTGATCCCTATGTTCTATTAGGAATCAGCATGGGCATCCCTCCTGGCCCGCTGGCACAAGTAGGCCAACCTGTTGAGGAGAACTGGGTGTCTGCCCCCTTATCCTCAGATAGGCCTCCTGGCCAGGTGTGCTTCATAAAGCAGCAACCACCGGACTCTGAGGAAAGTGTCTGGTCTTGGCCCTTCTCAAAACTTGGCCTTGGCTGAGTGGGCAAGACTCTGGAAAATGGGGAGATGTGAAGGGTCTAAAGTGAGAAGCAGCTTGGTCCAGTAGAGTCATGGACCTTGGGCTGGAATCCCAGCTCTGCAGCCAACCACCCTGTGACCTTGGGTAGGTCACCCTCTCTCTGAGCCTCAGTTTCCTCCTCTGTAAAATAAGAGGGATGGACTAGAGGATCCCTAAGCTTACTTTCAGCTCCAGACCTATGATCTTGCGGCTATAATCTCTCTTCTTTCTCTACTCCGTTGCCAAAAAGCATTTTGCTGAAGTGTTTGGGTGGGCATTGGTGCTTGAAAGCTGGTCCCCAGAACACCTTATAGTCTACAGAAAGATCTGGTGGGTCCGTGGCTACCCTGGAGGCTTCCAACACCCCCCATACACACACACACACAC
>NW_020949971.1:3098547-3110368 GCF_900497805.2 Vombatus ursinus
CTTCCAAATGTAGGAGATGGCTGGATACAAAGACAACCAGAATTCACCATTGTTGAGCCCAAGGCTCACTGGATGTGTGGCCTGGCCAGGAGGCAGCTCCAAGACCCCACCAGCTTTCTGCGCCCCTGAAAGGGGAGGTAATACATGCCCTTCACCAGCAGGTGGCAGCATCTGGTGGGAGTCTGCCCCAGAACCCTGCCTACCAGCCAACTCTCCAGCAGTGACGGACCTTAGTGCTCCCGTCCTTCAGAAGAATAAAATCTCAAAGCAGACATCCTGTGATTCATGGATCCCGAGGTGGAAGGGGCCTTTGAGCACCCTCCGCCCATTCAGCTTGGAGGAAAGCCCGTAAGAAGTAGCTTTGACCATAAACTGGACAGAACGTCAGGAGACTTGGGTTTAAGTCCTGGCTCTGTGACCTTGAGCAAATCAGTTTCCCTCTCTGACGGTTGGTTATCTCCTCTGAAAAAGGAGGCTCGTAGCTCACATTTATATAACACTTTAAGGTTTGCAAAGCACATTGAGTATTATCTCATTTGATCTTCAAAAGGCCCTGGGAGGTAGGTGCTATTATTATTCCCATTTTAAAGATGAGAAAACTGAGGAAAACAGGTTAGACAGCGATTAGGAGTCTGAGGCATGATTTGAGCTGCCGCCACTCTAGTGGGGACCCTCATCACCTCATACCTGGACTATTGCAAAGGCTACTGGAGGGCTTGCCTGCCTCAAGTCCCTCCCACTCCAGTCCATCCTCCGCTCAGCCTCCAACATGATTCGCTACTGCTGTCAGATGTATTTTGTGAAGATGGGGCTTCTTCTTCTCTAGACTAAATGACCCCAGTTCCTTTAACTGATGCTCATGTGATATAAACTCGAGGTCCTTCTCCATCCTGGCTGTGATCTTCTGGATGCCTGGGCCAGCTTGTCATTATCCTTAAATCATGGTGCTGAGGACTGAGTACATTCCTCCAGGTGAGGAATGATGAGGGCAGAGAACAGTGGGATTATCCCCTCCCTGCTCCTGGAAACTCTGCCCCTCCTAATGCTGCCAAGATGGCATCACCTTTTTTTTTTTTTTTTTGGTTGTCATATCACACTACTGACTCATATTGAGTGTGCGGTCCATTAAAATCCCCAGATCCTTTTCCTATCAATCACTATCCATCTATGAATCCCATATTTGTGGAGTTGATTTTTTGTGCCCAGGTACAAAACTTTACATTTATAAGACCATTGAAACTATTGTCTGACCAAGCTTCCCCTAGTCTGTACTTATTTATTTTATGAACCTCAAGGATAATGATCGTAATAAGATAAGAAACCCAAACATTTGGGACGCAATAAAAGTGGTCCTCAATGGAAAATCTATATCTCTGAAAATTTATATTCTCAGCATAGGAAAACAGATCAATGAACTGAGCATGCAATTAAAAAGACTAGAAAAAACAAATTAGCAAGCTTGGTGCAAGCACCAAAGAATAAATCTTGAAAATTGGAGAAGAAACAGAGAAACTTAAAAATACAAAGATGATAAAATGGGAGGTAACTTTTTGAAAATGCTAGCAAAGTCAATAAGCCATTTAGCCAACCTGATCAAGAAAAAGAGAGAGGAAAATGAAATTAATTTACAACAGAGAGCAAATAAAACTAATTAGCAGAAATTATGAGACACAGGTACATGCCGGCAAAACTGAGATTTCAAAGGAAATTGATTATCTGCAAAAATATAAAATACCCAAGCTAACAAAACAAGAAATAACACACTTAAAGAATGCCATCTCAGAAAAAGAAATCGAACAAGCCTTGAGTGAGTGGCCAAAACCTGAAACAATTGGATTGGCAAGTTATTTTTATCAAATACTTAAAAAGCAATTCATTTTTTCTAGTTGTTGTTATATTCTTTTAAACTATTTTAAAATGTATTATTTATTTTTAATATTCCCTTTAAAATGTTGATTTCCAAATTTTAAAGAGCAGCTTATAATGATGATACAATAATTTTATTAAAAACAGACAGAAAATACTCTACCAAACTCCATTTATGAGACAAATACGGTCCTGATACCCAAACAGGGAAAAACAAAGGAGAGAAAAAAAGTACTAAGTACCCGTCTTTTTTCCCCCACTTAATAGTATTTCATTTTTTCCAATTGCATGTAAAGATAGTTTTCAACATTCATTTCTGTAAGATTTTGAGTTCCAAATTTTTCTCCCTTCCTCCCCTCCTCCCTCCCCAAGACGGCAGCAATCTGATACAGGTCATACATGTACAATCGTGTTAAACACATTTCCATGTTGGTTGCTTGGTTGGTTGTTGTCCTTCATTCTCAGAGAGGACCAAAATGACATCACTATGTTAGAATTGAGTGACCTTGCATCTAACTGTGGCTGATCAGACCAATACGAGCTCAGAATGTTCTGCCACAGGTCGGGCACCAACAGTCTATGTGAACATTTGGGGTGCGTTCTCTAAATTTGCACATCTCATGTTTCTTTTGAGCTACTTCAATTCTGCTTTGCTCATAGAGCGCAGCACCTTCTCTGATGAGGGCACGCCATGCTGGGCGGTCCTGTGCCAGTGTCTCCCATGTCACCCAATCAATTCCAAAGTTCTTAAGAGAGACCTTTTATTCACACAAATAAAGTCAGATCTCAGAGTGGCCTTGTATTGCATTTTCTGACCACCATGTAAGCATTTGCCCTGTGTAAGTTCTCCATAAAAGTCTTTTTTGGCAAGCGTATTATATTATGTTAGCTTAGACTACTCATAAGCAATTGATATTTTTCCAATTGTTTAGATCTGACTTTATTTGTGTGAAAAGCATTTTGTAATTATATTCATATAGTTCCTTGGTTTGTCTTTGCAAGTAGACACCCAAATATTTTATACTGTCAATAGTTATTTTGAATGGAATTTCTCTATCTCTTGCTGTTAGACTTTGTTGGTAACATATAGAAATGCTGATGATTTATGTGGGTTTATTTTACATCCTTCAACTTTGCTAAAGTTATTAATTGTTCCAAGTAGTTTTTTAGTGGATTATCTAGGATTCGCTAAATATACCATCAAATCATCTGCAAAAAGCGATAGCTTTGTTTCTTCATTGTCTATTCTAATTCCTTCAATTTCTTTTTCTTCTCTTATTGCTAAACTAATATTTCCAGTACAATATTGAATAATAGTGGTGATAACGGGCATCCTTGTTTCACCCCTGATCTTATTGGGAGAGCTTCTAGCTTCTCCCCATTACACATAATGTTTGCTGATGGTTTTAGATATATACTACTTATCATTTTAAGGAAAACTCCACTTATTCCTATGCTCTCTAGTGTTTTTAATAGAAATGGGTGTTGTATTTCATCAAAATATTTTTCTGCATCTATTGAGATAATCATATGATTTCTGTTAGTTTTGTTATTGATATGGCCACTAATGCTGACAGTTTTCCTAATATTGAACCAGCCCTGCATTCCTGGTATAAATCCTACCTGGTCATAATGTACTATCCTTATGACAATTTGCTGTAATCTCTTTGCTAATATTGTATTTAAAATGTTTGCATCTATATTTATTAGGGAAATTGGTCTATAATTTTCTTTCTCTATTTCCGTATTTGTGTCATAGAAGGAATTTGGTAGGACTCCTTCTTTGCTTATTTTTCCAAATAGTTTACATAGTATTGGAATGAATATTTGGTAGAATTCACTTATAAATCCTTCTGGCCCTGGAGATTTTTTTCTTAGAGAGTTCATTTATGGCTTGTTCAATTTTTTTTTTTCTAAAATGGGGTTATTTAAGCATTTTATTTCCTTTTCTGTTAATCTGGGCAATTTATATTTTTCTAAATATTCATCCATTTCACTTAGATTGTCAGATTTATCAGCATACAGTTGGGCAAAATAGCTCCTAATTATTGCTTTAATTGTCTCTTCATTTGTGGTGAATTCATCCTTTTCATTTTTGACATTTGTAATTTGGTTTTCTTTCTTTTTTTAAATCAAATTAACCAAAGGTTTGTCTATTTTATTGATTTTTTCCCATAAAAGCAGTTCTTAGTTTTATTTATTAATTCAATGGTTTTCTTACTTTCAATGTTATTAATCTTGCCTTTGATTTTCAGAATTTCTAATTTGGTATTTAATTGGGAATTTTTAATGTGTTCTTTTTCTAGCTTTTTTGGTTGCATGCCCAATTCATTGATCTTTTTATTTTATTCATGTATGCATTTAGAGATATAAATTTTCCCTAAGAACTGCTTTGGCTGCATCCCATAAATTTTGGTATGTTATCTCATTATTGTAATTTTCTTTGATGAAATTATTGATTGTCTCTGTGATTTGTTGTTTGACCCACTCATTCTTTAGGATTAGATTATTAAGTTTCCAATTAATTTTTAGTCTGTCTTTCCATGACCCTTTATTACACATAACTTTTATTTCATCATGATCTGAAAAGGATGCATTTAATGTTTCTGCCTTTCTGTATTTGATTATGAAGTTTTCATGCCCTAATGCATAGCCAATTTTTGTGCAGGTGCCATATACCACTGAGAAAAAAGTATATTCTTTTCTATCCCCATTCAATTTTCTCCAGAGGTCTATCATATGTAACTTTTCTAAAATTCTAACCTCCTTAACTTCTTTCCTTTTTTTTGTGTTTAGATGTATCTAGTTCTGAGAGGGGAAGTCTGAGGTCCCCTACTAGCATAGTTTTGCTGTCTATTTCTTCCTGTAACTCACTTAATTTCTCCTCTAAGAATTTGGATGTAATAACACTTGGAGCATATATGTTTAGTTTTGATATTACTTCATTGTCTATGGTACCTTTTAGCAAGATATAGTTCCTTTCCTTATCTCTTTTAATTGGATCTATTTTTGCTTTCATTTTGTCTGAGATCCAAATTGCTACCCTAATTTTTTTTTTTTTACTTCAGCTGAAGTGTAGAATATTCTGCTCCAGGCTTTTACCTTTGCTCTGTGTGCATCTCTTTGCTTCAAATGTGTTTCTTGTAAACAACATATTATAAGATTGTGGTTTTTAATCCACTCTATCTACTTCTGTTTTATGAGAGAGTTCATCCCATTCACATTCACAATTATGATTACTATGTATTACCCTCCATCCTGTTTTCCCCCTTGTTTATGCTTTTCTCTCTCCTTTTGCCGTGTCCCTCCTCATCAGTGTTTTGCTTATGACCACCACCTCCCTCAATCTGTCCTCCCTTCTATCGGCCCCCCTCCCTTTTCTTTCCACTTTCTCCTCCTACTTCCCTATATGGCAAAATTCTATACCCAACTGAGTGTGGATGTTATTCCCTCTTTGAGCCAAATTCAATGAGAGTAAAATTCAAACAATGCTCACTCCCTCTTTTTCCCTCTACTCTAATAGGTCTTTTGTGCCTCTTCATGTGATATAATTTATCCTATTGTGCCTTCTCCTTTCCTCTTCTCCCAGTACCATCTTTTTTCACCCTTTAATTTTTTTTTATATTATCACATCAAAGTCAACTTATACCCATACCCTCTGTATATGGATACTTCTTTTAACTGCCTTAATAAGAGATATAGCTCTCAAGAGTTGCAAGTATCATCTTCCTGTGTAGGATTGTAAACAGTTTAAACTTATTGAATAACATAGTGGGGTTTTTTTCTTTCCCATTTACCTTTTCATGCTTCTCTTGAGTCTTGTATTTGAAGACTAAATTTTCTGTTCAACTCTGGTCTTTGCATCAGGAAGGTTTGAAAGTCCCCTCTTTCATTGAATGTCCATCTTTTCCCCTAAAAGATTGTGTTCAGTTTTGCTGGGTATTTGATTCTTGGTTGTAATCCAAGTTCCTTTGCCTTCTGGAATATCTTATTCAAAGCCCTCCAGTACTTTGAAGTAGAAGCTGCTAAGTCCTGTGTGATCCTGACTGTGGCTCCTTGATATTTGAATTGTTTCTTTCTGGCTGCTTGCAGTATTTTTTTCTTGACCTGATAGTTCTGGAATTTGCCCACAATATTCCTTGGAGTTTTCATTTTGGGATCTCTTTCAAGCGGTGATGGGCTTCAATGATTTTTTGGCAGTTTTCCTTCATAATTTCTTGAAAGATGCTGTGCAGGCTCTTTTTGTGATCATGGCTTTCAGGTAGTCCAAATTCTTAAATTATCTCTCCTGGATCTATTTTCCAGATCAGTTGTTTTTCCAATGAGATAGTTTACATTTTCTTCTATTTTTTAATTCTTTTGATTTTATTTGATTGATTCTTGATGTCTCATAGAGACATTAGCTTCCACTTGCCCAATTTTAATTTTTAAGGAATTATTTTCTTCAGTTAGCTTTTGTATCTCCTTTTCCATTTGCCCAATTCTATTATTTAAGGAACTGCTTTCTTCAGTGGATTTTTCTCCCATTTGGCCAACTGTATTTTTTAAGGAATTGCTTTCTTCAGTTAATTTTTGTCCTTCTTTTTCCAACCTGTTGACTCTCTCTTGCATAACTCCCATTTCTTTTCCAATTTTTCTTCTACCTCTCTTATTTGATTTTTAAAATCCTTTTTGAGCTCTTCCAAGAAGGCTTTTTGGGCTTGAGACCAATTCATATTCCCCTTTGAGGCTTTGCACTTCAGCATTTTGATGTCTTGTCCTCTTCTGAGTTTGTGTTTTGGTCTTCCCTATCATCATACTAGTTTTCTATGTTTGGGGTTCTTTTCTGTTTTTGTTCATTTTTTAGCTTATTTTGTGACTTTTAAAGTTGAGCTCTGCTCCTGCACCACAAGAGACACTGTCCCAAGCTTCTTTTGCTGGGGGCCAGGGGCCAGGTCACTGGCTTTCTGTGCCAGGAACTCCATGGCCCGCAGCTTGCCCACTATGCTGGGGTAGCCCAGCCTCATCCCACCTGTTGTGCTGGGGTTTCACGGCTGGCAGTTTGCTTTCTGTGCTGGGGCTGCAGGCCTCACAACTGGCCTGCTGCACCACTATCCTGCTGAGTCAGTACCACGGTGCCTCAGTTGCTGATCTGTGCTGTGACTAAGAGCCGCCTGAAGGCTTGTCCTGACACCATCTGCATTGTGCTGAGCTCCCCTTATAACCAAGTGAGACAGACCTTTTCTGAAGTCCTTAGAAGTTATATTAAGCTGGAAAATTGTCTCACTCCATCTTTTTGTGGCTTCTGTCACTCCAGAATCTGTTTAGAGGCTTAATTTAATGTTGTTTTTGAGGGAAATTGAGGAGAGTTCAGGCAACTTCCTGGCTTCTCTCCACTATCTTCTGGACCCATCTTACTATGAACAGTGACGCAGAAACTTTAAGTAAAACCCTTACAAGGACTATATCCAGAAAATGAACCACTCTTCAGCAGCTAAATGGTCAAAGAATAGGAACAGGCAGTTCTCAAAAGGAAGAAGGCAAGCCATCAACAACTAGATGAAAAAAGCTCTAAGTCATTAATAATAAAGGAAATGCAAATTAAAGCAACTCTAAGGTTCTACTTCTTACCATCAGATTGGCCAAAAACAAATAAGTAAATAAAATGGTGGTTGTTGGGAGAATTATAGGGGCCCAAGCACATTATTAATGCATTATTGGTGGGACTGTGAATTTGTCTAGCCATTCTCAAAAGCAATTTGCAGTTGTAGTCCCAAAGGTACTAAATTTCTCATACCCTTTGACCCAACAGTGCCATTATCCAGAACATACCCCAAAGAGGTCAAAGACAGAGGGAAAGGACTTGTACCTACAAGGAATGTTTACAGCAGCTCTTTTTATTGTAACAAAGAGCTAGAAACAAAGGAAGGAACCTTGAATTGGGGAGTGGCTGAATAAATCATGATCTATGTATGACTACAGTGAAGTATTACTGTGCCATAAGAAATGACAAAAAAGAAAGGATTCAGAGAAGCTTAGGAAGATCTGTGTGAACTGAGGTAAAGTGAGTAGAATGAAAACAATGTATACAATGATTATGCTCCCGTAAAGGAAAACAATTTTGAAAGACTTTAGAGCTCTGATCAGTGCAGTGATGATTCATGACTCCATGACTGTTCATGACTTATTCATGACTGATGATGAAATATGGCTTCCCACCTATTGCAAAACAGTGATGTCCTAGTAGGTACAGAATGACACATATTTTTTTCAGACCTAACCTGTGTGTGAAGTTGTTTCAATGGAGGTGCTAGGTGGTGAAGTGCATACAGTGTGGCATTGGAATCAGGAAGTCCTGAGTTTGAATCCTGCCTTAGACACTTACTAGCTGTGGGACACTGGGTACATTACTTAATATTCCTCAGTCTCTGTTTCCTCATCTGTAAAATGGGGATAATAATGGCAACCTAATATGGTTGTTGTGAGGATAAAATGAGACAGCATAATGTAATGTGCTTTGTAAACCTTAAAGTGCTATACACATCGTAGCTGTTAATAATAATTTGTTACCAGGGAAGGCTTCAATGGAGGAAGAGGGGGGCCCTGTGGAGATATGGTGGAATGGGTGGTTGCTAATGATAATAGAAAGGAAGGAAGGAAGGAAGGAAGGAAGGAAGGAAGGAAGGAAGGAACAAAGAAAGGAAGAAGGAAGATCAATGAAACATTTATAAAAGTTTGTTACTATTGTATTAAATTTACTATACACTTTTAAAACAAATTACATAAAAGAAGGTCACAGTTTCATATACAACATTCTTTTTCAGTCCTTTATATTTTGAAATGTTCATGTTTGTTAAGGTCATAATAAAAAA
Source organism: Vombatus ursinus (assembly GCF_900497805.2). NCBI lineage: Eukaryota > Metazoa > Chordata > Mammalia > Diprotodontia > Vombatidae > Vombatus > Vombatus ursinus. Next base: position 3,107,265 of record NW_020949971.1, read on the forward strand.
ATTAAAACAAAAAATAATTCCTTATAGCTTAATTGGATTCATAGGAGAGTTGACAGGATAGTTCAACATTAGAAAAACAATTAACATACTTAACAACATAAAGAAGACACTAAAAACCACATAATTCTTTTATAGATTCATAAAAAGCTTTTGACAAAACTCGGGACCAATTTGTGTCAAAAACCCTAAAAAGTATAGGCACCCTAGGCCCTTCTTTAATAGGATCAAAAGCACACTTGTAAAAGCAAAAGCCTCCATGGTTTTCAATAGAAAAATTGTCTCTGTTCAGGCAATGGCCAATGGATGCTAAAATAAAATCCACATAATCTTTTTAGAAAATGCAGATGTAGCAGGCTTCCTCTCTGAGGAGCGGCCATTCCCATGGAAGCTGGCACAGAACGTGAGGGAGAGAGTGCATCTCTAGACCACAACTGCCTAATGGACTCCTCTCTTGGGCAGCTCGGCCTCTGCGTCACTGCAGCTTGCCTGGCAAGAGTGGTTTACAGAGAACAGACAGCTTCCTTTAAGCCACAGCCCACCAGCCCCTAGCCAGCCATTGAGGTCTTCTGTGCTGGAGAGCCCCGGGTGCAGCTGTGCCTGCTCCATGAGCCCCCTCCAGGCTAACATTGAGCCCACACTGTTCTCACCGAGCAATGACTTCCCCCCCGAAGGAACATTGGACACTTGTGCCTCGAGGTACACAGAGAGCTTAGTGCTGGGAATGAGTGAGCTCCGGACTGCTGCAGTGTGCCCATGAGGACACGAAGACAGCATTAAGAAATGAGAAGAATGCTGAGTGCTAGGTGAGGGCAGAGAGGCTGATACGATGCCAGGAAGTCTCCACTGAGCTTATTTGTGCCCCTCTCAAAGGTTTTCATGAGGTCCTGTGGTCCCCAGGTGTCATCTTTCCCCCACTAGACCTTGAGCTCTCCAGGGCAGGAACCAGATCTTATGGAAGTGCCTGTTTTCCCCGGTGATGCAGAGATGTAAGGTGGGGCTAATTAAGCCGCAGCTTGTGAGCACTGAAGAATTGCGTGCAAGACATCATCAGAGAGATGTGCCACTGGAAAAGGAGATGAATGAGCCATTTTGCAAGATGAAGGGACAACAGATGGACATGCTGCCTTGGTACTCACCTGGGATTCCTGGAGGAGGATTCCCAACATAGGAGGGTGGAAGACCCGTGCCAGACATATAGGAGGACATGGACAAGACAGGAGGGCAGGCATGGATGGGCTGCAATCTGCATTGGTGGAGGGAACAACTGTTGCAGTATGGAAGTATGTATGGCCCTAGGAAACGTATGCAAAGGAGAAGTCCCTGCCCTCAAGGAACTTCTAATCTAGCATGGAGAGACATGTTCTATGCCCCACAGAGGGGAAAGCATGAGTCCTAAGCAGGCAGAGATGAATGTTTATGGGGCACACGAGGGAAGGCTTCACAGCTGACATGTCCCTGCAACTGGCCTTCGAAGACCGGCCAAGGCAAGTCAGCAAGCATTATTAAGCGTCTACTGTATATGCCAGACACTGCACAAAGTGCTGAAAGTTCCACCTTTCACTGAGTAAATTGGCAAAGACGATAAAAGTCATAGAACAGTCAATGTTGGAGGGGCTGTGGAAAGACAGGCACACTAAGGCATTGCTCTTGGGGCTGCAAACTGGTTTAACCGCTCAGGAAAGCAAACTGGAGCAAAGTCTTGCATCACAGGGAAGGCTTTCCAGCCCCATCCCCCATTTCCAATCTACCAGGGAGAGATGCTTTAGAACTGGGACTGCTTTGTGGAGGTTTCAGGCAGAAGACCAGAAGAATGGATGGAGAGGTGGAACACCAGAGTCCATCCTGCGACTCTCCAAAGCTGTTCTTTCCGAGGAGGAGGAGGAGGAGGAGGAGGAAGGCATAAGCGTTTATATAGCCCCTCCCTGCCATAGGCTTTACAAATATCATCTCATTTAGGCGTGGTAGGTCGGTGCTGTGAGCATTCCTACTTTGCAGTTGAGGAAATCGAGGCGAACAGAGATGAAGTGATTTGCTCAGGGTCACCCTGCTGGATTTGAACTCGTCTTCCTGGCTCCAGGTCCAGCGCTCTGTGCACTGTGGCGCCTTCTAGTTGCCTCGGACAAAGACTCCGAAAGGTGTTACCAACTTACGTTGCTGAAGGCAGTGAGAGTGTTTGGACCCAGGTTTGGGGAGATGACCCAGCTGCCCGGCTCAGAGACAATCTCCCTCTCTGATGGCTCTGAGTCCGAGGAGGAAAGAGCAACGGTCAGCAGCCCCGCTCACCCAGAGTGCTGCCTTGACTCTTCCCCACGGGAGGAAGGAGCTAAGGCGTGAAAGCCCAGTACCTGCGGCAGGATGCGGGTGATGGGCGGCGTGCAGCGCCGCGCTGCTCCCGTCCTCCTGTGTCCGCTGCTCCTGCGGGGGACATCGAGGCCCCCTGTCACCCGAAGAAAAGAGCAGCGGCCGCTGGTCCTTCCTGTGTGTGTAATGCTCGCGGCACCTGGCACCTGGGGAGACTGAGAAGGAAGGAGCCCTCGGCCCCCCGCAGAGACCCTGGGGACCCCAAGCCAGTCTCCTCAGGCGGCCGAGGGCGATGTGCGGCAGGGATGAGCCGCCTGCCGGGGAGGTTTGGGAGGATGCCGGGAGACGCAAACCCTAGAGGCATAGGCAAACACAAGCTGCTGCTGTTAGCATAGAGGGATTACTAACCCAGCGTGGTTTAAATAGACATTTCCCTCCGTCCAAGGGGGGTCAGGGTTCCTGGGGCCACTTTTATTGGAACAGCAAACCAAAGCCCCCCTGCCCTTTATGGCTTCTCCCAGGCCCTCTCTCCCCCTGTGGGCTCATTTTCTTGTGAGAAGCCAAAGTTCAGGTTCATGGCTCAGCGACAGAATGCTCTACTCCCAGTCTTGCAATGACTCTGAGGAGAGAATGATAACCTGGGGGGTGTGTGTGTGTGTGTGTGTGTGTGTGTAGTTCTGTGTGTGTGTGTGTGTGTAGGTGTGTAGTTCTGTATGTGTAGTTCTGTGTGTGTGTGTGTGTGTAGGTGTGTAGGTCTGTGTGTGTGTGTGTGTGTAGGTGTGTAGTTCTGTGTGTATGAAGGT
>NW_020949971.1:3110378-3130833 GCF_900497805.2 Vombatus ursinus
AGCCCTTCATGGTCAGGTACCACTCTCTCACTTCCTTTTCTAGGCCCATCACACCCTGGGGGGGGGGGGGCACTCACCGAGGCCGGCTCAAACTGACTTGTGAGAGGTGCTTGTTAAGTGTTCTGCATAAGCCCCCGAAGTCAGTCAATGCTCCAAGTCAGGGCTCAGATGACCATTTTGGTGATTGTCTAGACTTAAAAAAGGGTTGGAGGAAATGTTGATAATGCAACTCAAACTTAAACATGTATCGCTGGCACATTTTTTTCTGGAGAGATGGTTGTTAAACATTTACCAGCATACCGTTGCACCCGGCACAGTGCCGGGCACCTAGTAGGTATTCAACAATTCTTGATTTATAGATGAAAGATTTGGAGATGGAAGGGAATAGAGATCTTCTAGACCAACTCTCTCCTTTTACAGAGGAGGAAACTGACTTGTCCAAGGTCACACTGGTCAGATTGAACCCAGATGCTCTGACTCTGCAGCCTGTATTCTTCCTAATACACCACACGGCTGCCGTAGTAACCTAGGAAGGTCCAGCAGCAACAGTGTCTTGGGTCCAATATTCAACGTCCGCTACCATTCTTACTAGGGATGTTCAGGGAAGACTAGCACCTCTGGTGCGAGGGCTTGTGGAGCCCTTCTCAGGGCTGCTCACGCACCTGTGCTGTCCACCTGTCCCCAACTCTCACCCATGGCTCCAAGAAGCTGTAGCATGCCCAACAACCACATCTGATAAAACTGTCTCAGCAGACGGGCTAAACCAAGTTGAGAGTAACCAAGGTGCCTCACACTTGTTGGTTAGTTAGGGGGGTGTCTACCCCAAGCCCGTGAAGACATCCCCCAGCAGAATGGGCAGATGAGAACAATTTGTTCCAAAGGCCACGAAGGCAGCTGAAGCAGGCACTGTGGATGCTTAGAGTTGGGTCCAACATCAAAGACGCCAAGCTATCCCAAGCTTGCCTTCCCAAGCTATCACCAGTCGTCTTGACTCTGTCCTGCCGCTGGACTGTGGTGACTCTGGAAGAGGGAGGGAAGCTGATGACTTTGTGCGACTCTGCCTCACTTAAATCCGGTGCACGCACAAACTGAGATCTCACCCGTGACGTCACTGGCTCTCTTTGGAAACGTAGGGCAAACAACAGCACCATTCTTATTTGTCTATAATCGAGTTCTTTTGTGTCCTAGCCTGGTTTTTTCCAAGGCCTTGAAAACTTACCCAGTTGAACGCCAGAATAGCAGAAACAGTATCGACAGGGCTTTGGTGGGACCCTTAAGCCTAGAAATCAGATCCTCCTCCAACCTCTGATTGCAGAGAGACACCTTTCCCTGAACCTACCCCAAAGAAGACCCCACAGTGTGGACTCATTTTTGCTTGAGCTCATCTATTTATTTTGTGGAAGGGGGCTTCCTCACAGAGATGTGGTAGGTTGATGGGTGGTAAGAAAAACGTCCTCATCAAAGCATCGATAAGATACTTTCAAAGGCATAGAAGAAAACAAAATAAAACAAAACCCCCAAACAGTAGAGCAGCTCTGTTACTATCTCACTTAACATCGTATCCAGATAGAGTTCTTAACAAAAACTGTATAGAATGGAAGCTCCCAGTGTCTTAGAATATAAGCTTCTTCTATGTTCTTTGCATGATGAAGTTTTTTTATGATTGTTAAGCTCACAATAAAAAAGAAAATGTGATTAAAAAACCCAGGAGACCCCAATTTTTAAGACAATAGAACCATAGAATGTCAGAAAGGCAATGGACCTTAGAGGTCACCTTCTAATTCCCTCATTTTTGAAGGAATATGGGGAGTCTGAGGTGATGTGTTGGTTGAAGATAGCAGTGAGCACAGAGGCTGACGAGGGATAGTTTTCTGTAGTCAAGCGGAAACACCATTTCCAACCCAAACCTCATTTGATTGGCTGACTGGTTGCCAAGGTACCTTAGCAACCTCTCATGAAAATTTTGGTCTCAAGTTGTGTTTCCTTTTAACTACAGAAAAATGAAATTCACAGAAAAAGATGAAATCCTGGTGTCACAAAGGTGTCCCCAGCTGGACTTCCTTTACCAAGGAGGAAAAACTGAGCTCGATTGGGGAAGAGCAGCCAGGCAGCTCTCCAACTGAAAACACAGGCCATGTGTCATCACTACTCAGCCACCGCTATAGACAGGCTTCACACGCCATCTGTGTAGCTGGGCAGGGCCCCGACACAGCGAGTTAGCTCCTGATGGCCCCTCCAGAGGTCCAAGAGCCAGGGACATGCATCCTAATGCCGAAGGAGGAGAGGAGGAAAGCAGACCCCAGACCCCCCCAACACCCCAGCAGGCTTCTGCAATGTTCTTGGAATAGGATTTGGTGTTCACCTGCCCACCCTATCACCCACTGCCCTGTGACTTTCACAAAGAGTTGGTTGCTCAGACTAGGGCGCACTATCTCTGGTAGGCAGCCCCATAATCCATCCCTGCTTTGGAGCTCAAACTTTACCCCCTGCCTAGCCTCTGCCCATGCATGGGCAATGGAGATAGATGGTGGGGGAGGAAAGCCATGAGGCCTGTCAGCCCAGCCTCCTCCCAAGCAGCAAAAAGTCACTGAGTCATTGAATCCTCAGAGGCAGAAGGAAAATCCAGGATGCTGTTAGATTCTGTCCTTTGGAAAGCTGAACCAAAATCAATAAACCAAAACCATAAGATTCCATCTTGATTTTTCCCCATACCAGCCAGGAGTAAGCCTGGTACTTTTGTAAGATACTGCTATATCGTCCTTTCTGTGTCTCTGTTTTCCCTAACCAAACACAGGTCCTCCTTCCTTCTGCACATGGTCATGGTTATGCATACGCTTGAATCAAAACCAGTTAAAATAGGTCAGATTTGGATGCTTAAATCTTTGCATCCTGGCTTTGGCAGACTAGTAAGGCCAATGGATTCTTGCTCAGAAGCATCTGTTTAAATGCCTAAAGTATCATCTGTAAGGTTACAAAGGAAAGCAATTATATTGAAATACAGTCATCAGAATAAATTTTTCAAAAACAACAACAAAGTCATGGACCCCAGGTCAAGAACCTTTATCTATAGTGAGCTGGTTTTTAAATTTACTACTTAAATGAGTAGATAAATGACTTGAAGGAGCAGAAAATGCAAGATTATATGTGTGTCCTTTGGGACAGAAAGGGAGAGGGAAAGGAGAAGAGTGCTTTCCCTCCAGCCTGGATTCTTGCCTGGTAATTGGAAATCCCTGTGGCTCTGCTCACAGCTGGTCCATCTACCCTGGTGAAGGGGAAGCCAGGGGTTCTGGGGCTCATCTTTCTCTGCACAGGCTGTAGAGTGAGAGAGAGCGAGAGGAGCTCCCAAAGACCAGACCAGTGACCCCGCTAAGAAGATCCTTCAAAGGAAGTGAGACTCTGGGCATTTGGAAAACCAGGCCTGACGTGGGGCTGGTGGAGCAGATAACAAGACACACCCCCCATGCTGAGCTGGGAAACTGGGCTCATGGGCCCTGAACGGCTCAGCACAGCCCAGAAAGGCCCAGAACGACCCAGAAAGACCCAGAACAACCCAGAACAGCCCAGAACAGCCCAGAACGACCAAGCACAGCCCAGAACAGCTCAGAACAGCCCATGTGTTTCTAGGTGAGCTGTCAGGGCTTGCTTGACTGATTTTCTTTATCCAAAGAGGGTGAGCAGGAACATAATTCAATTGTAGAAAACCAATAAATATTAATCTTTGTAGATATTATGGTGGTCCTTTGAACAGGTACTTTGATGCCCAGAAGTGACTTTGATGTAAAGACAAAAGGAATCAATAAAACCTTTTTGTCACGCCAGCCAAAGCCCAGCTTGGCCATCCTTGACGGTCCTTGGCCATCCTTGGCCCCGGCCCGCCGGGAGCAGGGGATCAGGGCACACCGGTGGCGGCCTTTCTCTTTCAGAGTCATCCAGCCTCTCACTGTTCTGGCCAACAAGGAGTCTTTCCTTTTCCTCCAGGCTCTCCCCACGTGAGCTCATTTCCACTTTATTAAATACACTTTTCTCCACGGCCCATTCATCAGCAGCTTCTGTATTTAATTTCATCCCCGCTCAACGCTCTCCAAATTAATTGTTCTCCTACAAGGCCCCAAACCTCTCTACTCCCAAATCACTGCTGTGGGCAAGCACAGGTTTCCCTAAGTTATGGCCGTAATTAAATTGTTTTAATTAAAGGACTCTTCCTCTCGTCCTCCTCCTCCCCGAGCACTCCCTCGGGGCATTTCTTCCCCTTCTGCTTGCTTCCCAGGGCTCACTGGGGGAGAGGGAGGTGGACCTGTTGGGAAGCACCGGGGAGACCTCTGAGTGCTCGGAGGGTGTTGACGGAGGTGCCTGGGCTAGATTCTCGTCCACGGGGCCCTTGTGAATTGGCACCCTCATTTTCTGCCCCCCGGTCCCTTCTGGGGAAGCTGCTGTTGGACAGGTAAACACACGGACTACGCGGTTTCTTAGGAAGGAGACGCAGGAGGGCGTCTAGCACCTCTCTCGCTTGCAGGTTCGCTTTTGATCCGGTCAGATGGGACGACAGGGAGAGACAGATGGGAGTCACAATAAGGGGTTGAATAAGCTCACTTTATTCTAGTCTAGTCTTCTCAGAGGGAGTTTGCTGATAATGGGAGCACCGACTCCTACAACATTTCCTGACAACTCTTCTCGCAGGGGCTGACGTGGAAAGGGGGTCAGCTACCCCTCGTCTCGATGGGGTCAATCGAGACCAGAACAACTTGTGCGCTCCTCTGAATCCCCTCAAGCCTCAATGGGGGTGGGTTGAGGCAAACACACAGATCCCCCTCCCAGGCCTTGATGGGGGCCGACCTCACAGCATTCAGCCTGCACATTCATCCTTGGGGGGGTCCCCAGTCACTGACATGTGCCCATCTGCTTTATACGGCAACAGACAAAGAAGGCATATGGCCAGCAGTAGCCTCAATTTTACATCACTTCATCCCTATATCTACTGCACAAGCGTGGTAGAAACTGTTTTCAACCATGATCGTGAGAACTCGTATCTAGCACCTGGGAAGCAGAGATTGTTATGGGTATGGATCCTGGCAAGAAAACTCTAAGAAAGAATAACAAAAATCCACTTTACACACACTAAATTCACCTTCCTTACAGCTGGAATAGGGAGGCCCTGCATCTGTAAATGAAGTGGGATCCAACCACTTGGCTAGGGTTTTTTAACCTGGGCCTGTGAACTTGCTTTTATTATAACAATAATAATAATATCTTGATACCTATTTCAATAGAATATATTTCTTTGTAATCCTGTGTATTTTATTTTTTTGCAATGAAAAACGTGACTGTAAGAAGGGGGCCATAGGCTGCCAAAGGGGTCCGGGACATAGACAGTGGAACCCCTGGATAGAATACTGGGTGGGCCCGGAGTCAAAAAGACCTGAGTTCAAATCTAGTCTCAGGTGCTTACTGGCTTCTTCAGGGACAATGAAGGGGTATAGGGGTATGGAGAGCATTCTGGGTAAAGGGGGACATCAGCGCCTACAGATGGAACCCAGAACCTAGAGAAGGAGTCGTGTGCAAGGACAAGCCAGGAGGCCAGTGTCAGGGTCTGTGTCATACAGTGTAGGGAGGAGACTAAGGTCTAAGAAGCCTGGAAGGTAGGACAGGGCAGATTGTGGAGATGGTAATATGCTACATAAAGGACTTTATATTTGATCCTGGAGGCAACAGGGAATGCTGGAGCCAGGGTGGGCTGGAGCAGGCCCAGACTGGCTTCCAAAAACTGATTGTTAAAATTCCAGTGTGAGCATTGACACTTTAAAAATCAGCAAATGTTACAAACGAGGGCTTGACTCAATGATTTGTTGTTTGTCTAGATTTAAGAAAGTGATGTAGAAAATGTTAACGAGGCAGGTTAAATTCTCTCTCCCCCCAGAGAGTTGACTGTTAAACAATTTTCCAGAGAGTTGGTTGTTAAACTTTTACCAGCACACCTTGGCTCTCCAGCTTATCCCTGTCCTTCCAAAGTGTGGCACCCAGAACCGACCCTCCTACCCCGAGGAGGTCTGACCAGAGCACTTCAGGGGCATCATCTCCCTTCCATCAGGCAGCCTCAGACCCCATAAGCTTTGGAGGCTGGGTGTCACACTATGTCTGACTCATCTGGAGCTTGCAGTCCACTGAAAGCCCCAGATCTTTTTCACTAACCTTCCCCCAATTAGCATTTGTGAAATGAATAATTTTGAGGCCAAGTGTAGGCCTTTAGACTGACCCCTATTCAGCAGTATCTTATCAGATGTTGTTCACCATCCTTTTCTCTCCCCTGGACATTCAGCAACTTGTCAATGTCCCTTCAAAAATGTGGTTCCCAAACCTGTTTTCTCTTCTTCCAATTTCCAGACTGTTTCAGTACCTCTGGACCTTACAGCTCATTCTCTGAGCGTGTCTGTGCCCTCCCGCCTTCCCTCCTCAACGTTAACCTCCAGGACCTCTAGGAGCACATAGGAACTCTGAGGGGCTCTCTCCTCAGCCTGGCCTGCACTACCTTTCCAGGCTTACAGCACGTCACCCCCTTCCATCCTCTCTGGTCTGGCCCAATTGGTCTCCTTGCCGTTCCCCACACCTGACCCCCATCTGCATGCCTTTGAGCAGGCTGTCCCTCAGACCTAGAACGTCTGCCCCACTCCTCATCTTTGCCCGTGGAATCTCTGGTTTTTCAGGACTCAGCACCAGGTCAAACCCTCCTTCTCCGTCCCTGGGGCCTCCTCCTTGCCAAGGTTGCTTTGTCTCGGATTTGCCTGCATTTCATGGATATGTGGGTACGTAGAGACGCATCAGAATGCATGCTCCCTGAGGGCAGACCTGTTTCACTTTGTCCAGGCACCCCCAGCACCTGGCACCCCACAGATACACACCAAGCACTTCCTGACTGCCTGATTGATTGGCTGACGCAAAGGAGGGTGTGATAGGGGACCCCACTGGGAAGAGGTCGGAGGATCATGCCTATGGGAGAGTCATGATGGCTGTGGAAGCACACTTTAGAGAGGCAGCGCAGCCTGCGTAGACAGTCTACATCTGAGGTCAGTCCACTGACCATGCGGTACAGAGCAGCAATCCTAGAAACATAGCTGGGGCTGCTTTTAGGCTGTGGCCAGCCTTGGCTCTCCCTGGGCATCTCTGCTCTTCACTGATGGCTCTAAAGGAGAAGCCTGGGCCCCCTCCCTACAAGGCGGACAGGTGGTCTCATAAAATGGGCCTCAGTCCTTTGTCTGACTTGATGTTCATTCTTGTGTCTTGGTTTTGGGGGTTTTTTGTTTTGTTTTGTTTTTTTGCTAGGCAATGGGGTTAAGTGACTTGCCCAGGGTCACACAGCTAATAAGTGTTATATGTCTGAGGCCGGATTTGAACTCAGGTCCTCTGAATCCAGGGCATTTTTGTGTCTCTGTAAACAAGATTCATCTGGTGGTTCTAACCTTGTGATTTCTGGAAGGTGAGGAGAGCAGCCCTCCTGGGGTCCAGGAGTCTGGGGGGTCAGGGTCCAGGCTGGGTTTTACAACCAGCCCAGCACCAACGCCCGAGGAACAAGGAATGACCCTGCTTCAGAAGAGAGCTTGGGGATGCCGTCCAGCGGCAGCTGACTCAAGGCCTCGTCTGCTACAGTGGGATGTGAACTTGCCGGGATCACCGTGCGTTTAGAACAAGCTCGTTCTCATCAGATACCGAGGGGTCCGCGGGACAGCAGCAGGGAAACATTTGTGCTTCTGTTCTTCCTAGCTCTTCAAAGTAAATATCCCTTTCTGAAAGCTCCTTGATTTTTAAATTTGAATTTAATTTTTATTTTCAGCTTCATGTTTTCTCCCTCCAGCCACTCCCTCACCCATTGAGAAGGCAAGAAATACATTAGATATACGAAAGCATGTAAACCGCATTTCTTCATTCAAAGCTAATTGATATTAGGTTGTTAAATGGGACTGAGGCCCTAGTCGGTCACTATTGGCTAACAGGAGAAAGATACTGCCGAGGGATGCCGACAGAACTGTAGGGGAGGCCAGAGCCAGCCCCGCTCTGAGACAGTGAGGGGGACCCACCTCTGCTACTAGGGCATGCAGGCAGGTCTGGACATTATCATAACGGTGAGACAATAACAGAAGAGCCCTGAGCGGGGCACCAAGTGACCCAGAATGTCCAAAGGCCAGAGCCATGACTTCTCCTCCATCTGGGAGAGACACAGGAAGCTTCGCTCCCTGGGCGATGGCCACAATTTGGGAAATCACAAGCCTTTGCAAGGCAGAGGATGGATGATCAGACTGAGGGGCTTGGCCTTGAGAAGTAACTCGGAGCTCCCAAATGGTGTTAGCAGGGAAGTGACCGTCAGAGCTGGGCTGCAGGGCATCCCCCGTGGCAGATGAACTGGAGACAGGGAGCCGAGACAGCAGCCTGGGGGGGGGGGCACCTTCTCCGTGAGGGGCCCTGACACAGGAGAAAGGGAAACAGGTTTCAGAGACGCCGTGGAGGGAGGCAAGATTCACAGGACTTGGCAGCTTGTTTTATCAAGGAGGCGGCCAACGAGGGCGAGGTACCTTGGAGGCCGGGTCCACCAATCAAGGCTCCTAGTCTGCCTGCAGGGAGGGGTTCCTCTAGCAGATGCCTCCTTTGGAAGTGAATTTGGAAGGGCAAAGGCTCGAGAGACAGGGAACTGAGGTGACCAAGGGGAGAGTGTCCCTGGTTTGGGGGCCACGTATCTGTGCTTCTGTTCGGGCTAGATCTTCTCACCAAATGTCTCCAATTACTTAATGTTATCACAGAGACGACTGTTTAGATAGAATTTCTCACCACTGGCTCGATCAATGAGAGAGGGGAGCTGCCGAGTGTCACTGGCCATTGATGGTGAGGAGCACACACTGGAGCTTGGAGATCCCAAGGAGAACCCTACTGCCTCTCAGGGGCCCCCCGGGAGCCCAAGGGAGATGCCACTAGCTGAGCTCTGGGGATCTGGCCGGCCAGCACAAGCTCCCTGTGGAGGGAGAGGTCCCCCGAGTCGATGGGGGCCCCCCTTGTTTTCTGCACAGCCACAGACTTGAACTGGACTGGAGGGCGGCATCAGGCCACAGATGGCCGCTGAGGACCTCGAGGGACTCAGATTTCTGAACGGCATTCCCAATAGTCTCTACGGGCAGTTTGCTTTAACTGCAAGATGATAAAATTAGGTGACAATAATTGTGTAGCATGCGGCTCCTTAGCGGATTAATGGCCTGCCAACGGATTGACCCACGTCTTGAGGCCTTTCCAGAAGCGCCCAGCTCAGTGTACAATCAGAAGCCAAGGGAAGTCTTGGCCTCAGCTTCATTAGGGGAGTTAATGTTCCATGTGGCATTTTTGCTATTACCTTCCAAATGATGGAGGCTAATTAACAGAAAACGGGTTCCAGTAATAAACGGCATGTTATTCACTTTTCGACCAGGCTATGTGGAAACCTGGGCCGGGGCGGCGGAGCAGCTTTTGCCTGGGGGGGGGGTGGCCACAGGAGGACAACTTTCACTTTTTTTTCTTTTTCATTAGAAATTTAACAAACCTGCAGATTTTAATAAAGACATAAAAATCAACAGACGATTGTATATGAAACTGTGAATGTCTTTTCTGCACCTTTAAATGGACGTTAAGTTGAACAGGCCAGCAAAAAGATGCCCTTCTGAACATCCCGCTGCTCTCTTCAGCGCATTTGTAGAAGGCTGTGTTAATTCTCTTTTCTTCGGGCAGGTGGAAAGCAGCCAGGTGGCTCAGTGGATAGAGCTCTGGGCCTGGAGTCAGGAAGAGCTGAATTCTAATCCAGCCTCAGACACTTACCAGCTAGCTTCATGACCCTGGGCAAATCACTTCACCTCTTGGTGCTTCAGTTTCCTCATCTGTACAGTGGGGATCATAAAGCACCTATCTTCCAGGATTATTGTGAGAATCAAATGAGAGAATGTTTTTAGAGTTCCTGTGCCTAGTGCATAGTAGGTGCTTAACAAAGGCTTGTTTCCCTCTTTCTGTTCTTGGATCACTTCCTCCTAACTTCCCCCACCTAAACAGAAGCTTTTTCCTGTAACCGATACCTAGAGACAGGAGCACCCAGTCCTCACACTGGCCTTGTCTGTCAGTGCCTGCCTTCTGGCCTCTCTGATCCACGGCATCTCTGCCAAGAGGGGGGAAGCAGGTTTCATGGTCCAGCTCAGCTCTCGGGGGGGGGGGGGGGGCAATCTCGTTGACGTTTAAGGAGAGAACAGAAGTGGGAGGGCACCTCCCACCTGCCTTGGCTGGAGCCAGAGACTTTCAAGTTTCTCTTTTTCCAGAGGAAGGAAGTGAGGCCCACAGAAGGTCAGGATTTTGCTCAAGGTCACAAAACCAAGGAGGAGAGTCTGGGTCCCCAGGCTCCCAGTCTGGGGCTCTGGGCAGAATGCCGGCGGATGCCCCTGCTAGTTAAAGGTTAAACAAGGTCTTGGGCCAAAGGTGAGCTGGAAGTGGACACTGAATGTCTGAGGTTTTGGCTGCTGCTGTGGCCAAGCGGCTAAGCTGACTGAAAGGCTGGCGTGAGAGAGGCTGACCTGGGCAAGGTTGGAGGAGGGCCAAGGGGGTGGAGTGTGGAGCCTGAGAACGCACAGAGGAGCCCAAGGGAAGCAGGGCAGACAGTTCTCTCATTCTCTCTGCAACACTTGTTTGGTACAGAACATGGCAGCCTTTCAAGGCTGGATGACGAGTTCTCTGGCGTTAGAACATCTTGGCCTGGGAAATGGGGGAGGGGAGGAGGGGAAGGGTACACTAGAGGAGCTCTGGAAAAAGGACCCTTTGAAAAGATGAGAGCAGAGAAAAATTATAGCAAATGAATGAATGATTGATTGAATTGAATTGATTGAATGAAAATACACCAATTAAGCCCTTGCCGGGTAATATGTTAAGCTCAGAGGTTGCAAAGTCAGACAAAAAAAAAAAGCTTTCTTTGGAATGGGGGTGATAGAAAAGCAAACAGTGCCCTAAAAGCTAAGCGCTTTTCCAAGAAACAAATTGTAATTAAGGGTTGTTTTCCAGTACCTTGTGAGGTCCCTCCTGAACTTGAGGGCATTCTAGAGTCTCTTTCCCTTATCTTGAGATGCCATAAAACAAATGCCTTGTCTTCTTCATCCTGAGTCATCAAATTTCCCATCTTCCTTATCCTGGGTCCCCTACCCTGTCATCCATCTTCCTCATCCTATGTTATGACAATCCCCCACCCCTTATCTTGTAAGATAAAACAGGCCCCTGTCCCTCTGTAAGACGGTAGTTCTCTTTCCAGGGCTAGCCCGCTGCTTTTGTGTCAATAAGGCTCCCAATGGTTACAGAGAAGGTCTAAGTGAATTCTTTCATACCTGAACCAGCTCTCCCAACTCTAAGCCTCAGCGGGGAAGAGGGGGGAGGGACAGGAGACTTTGGTCTGCGGAGTCCCAAGGATGGAATGACAGGAACCATAGAGCAACTGACTGACAAGCTCTTTCCAGAGGAAAGTGTGGATTTGATTACTGTGCCCAGAGTAAGATGGCCTAGGGGAAAGGAGGGGGTGAATGTAAGGGGATGGCCAAGGAGAAGCTTGTTCTGGGGGCATGGGGAATGGATAGAGTGGGCTCTCCCAACTGGGCGTGGTCTCTGGAGGTCCCATTCAGGGGACCCAGCAACAAGGAGACATGGCCCCTGGGGAAGAAATCACAGAACTGTAGAGTCCAGGACAGACTTTGAAAACCTGTTCTCTCACTTTGAGCACTCCTCAGGCATCACCCCTGTTCTGCTCTGCCTTGGGTGTTATCCCCAAGGGTTCAGTCCTGGCTCCTCTCTCCTCTTGTCACACATTCCTCCTTGGAGATCTCATTAGTTCTTCTCTATGCAGACGACAGCCAGATTGGAACAGTCAGCTCACTCATCTCTTCTGAACCCCAGTCCGTATCTCCAACTACCTGCTGGACATCCCTGCCTAACCATCCCACAGGCAGCGTGGACACATGTGCAGAACAGAACCCAGGTCCTTCATCAGAAATGCTGAAAATCATGGGAGGTAGTAGGGTTTCCACTTACTAGCTTGGACTAAAATCCCTTGAGGGAGACATTTAGCTCTAGTTTGGGACAGGGAAGGTCTCTACCTGCGTGTCTGTGTTTTCTTTTTTAAAACTTTCTTTTAACTCTCAACGCAATTTTCTCTCAATCTGATAGTTTGAACAATTTTTAAAATATAATCCAAAAACTGATGTAGCACCTAAAATACTTGGGAAGTCTATTTTTGATTGGGGGCTAAGGCATTCATGATTAGTGACCTCATCATTGCAAATCCAACGACGTTTTCTCAGTCCGCATCCTTCTTGACCTCTCTGATCGATGAGACTTCACAGACTGTGCTGGGAACTCGTGGATTAGAAGAGAGGCATTGCTCTTCTGATGGCCTGATGGGGAAAGGCTGGAGCAACTGATTGACTGGTGCAGAGCTGAAGGGGCCTGTTGCTCTGCAGCGCCATCTAAAGGTGAAGGAGAAACCTCTTGGAGGTGCCTGGGTGGGTCTACTTTCCTCTGGTTAGAGAACTAGAAACAGAGGGAGAAGGATGCATTTTGCATCTCTTGGCGACCTGAGAGGAGGGGTTTGGAGATGATTGGATCAAGCAGAAACCCCTGGATATGGAAGTTCACAGAGTGCTCGTCCCTACAACAAAGCAACACTTTCTCAATGGAGAGTGCTTCGTTTGCTTGAGAATGGAATAGGAGCAGCTTTGTTTAGCAGGAGAACAGAGGACCCGAAGAGCAGCTAGCAGAGAAATGGATCCACCATGAAGATTGCCCCTGAACAGGTAAGAGCCTGCAGTCCAGACTTGTGGGCTGTCCCAGGGACGGGACTCCCCTCACTCATGTGCTCCCCTGCTAGGTCTCTGTAAGTACAGGTCCTCTCCTCCCCCTCCCCACCCACCATGGACCTGTGCGCAGGAGTAGGAGGCTGTCATATTGTAGCTCGTCCTCCTCGTGCCTTCTATTGAATAAATGATATGATTATTTTTGCTTTTGCCTTATTATTTAGTAAATGCTTTAGATTTTAGATTTGATGGTGCCACAGTGAATGATTTGGTAAAAACGGGAAGCACTCTGGTGTGGACTCAATACCTACTGTGGCAACTAGTAAGAGGGGACACCTTCCCCGCCCTACATACACACACCAGGGTTGTCCCTGGATTCTGAGAAAATTCTGAGTTGTGTCAATGTGGGGTACTCTGCTCTGGGAACTCTAGAACTGCCAGCCGGCATGGGTGCAGGTTTGGCGATTAAGCCAGCCCAGAGCACGGATTACCTAGACAGGCCAATACCAGCACAGGGGCGAATGTGACTTCACATTATTTAACAAACACAGTACAATCCTTCCTTTTTCAGCAGCTGTGTCTCCTAGTCAATTCACCCCGGGGCAAGCTGCTAAATAATCTTCCTAAGAGATCGTTCTGACTCTATTCCTGCCCTGCTCAAAAAGCTTCAGTGGCCTCCCATCACCAACAATGACTTTCTCACTACTACCAGCAAACAACACTATGCTTTTCTATTTGTGTTCCCATCACTTAGCCTAGCGCTTTGCATAGTATGGGCTTAATTTATTCACTCATCTCCCATGTCTATGCTTTGGCACTGACTGTCCTCCATGCCTGCAATGTGTTCCCTCCCCCACCCTTCTTTGCTTCATAGAAATCCTTAATTCATTCAAGACTCAGTCCAAGTACTGCCTTCCCTGCTTCACCACTGGCCAGTGCACTCCCTCCCCAAACCATTGTAATTATTCTGCATTTACCTTTTTTTTTTTTTTTGGCTAGGCAATGGGGTTAAGTGACTTGCCCAGGGTCACACAGCTAGTAAATGTTATGTGTCTGAGGCCAGATTTGAACTCATGTCCTCCTGAATCCAGGGCTGGTGCTCTATCCACTGTACCACCTAGCTGCCCCTGCATTTACTTATATATGACCACGGTTGTCTCCTGTGATAGAATGTAAGCTCCTTGAGGGGTGCTTAGAGATTGAGGCCGGAGCCCCTGTCCATCACCTTTGGCAGCATGTGGAGGAAAAATAGATTTGGGAATGGACCGTTGGCTTCTGTGGGGAATGCTTGGTATCCAGTCCCCTTCATACATAACATTTTTCTTCCCACGTCTTTCTGTGCTGGTTGACCATTCTTTTTGGGTATTGATAGGGGCAGAGATAGCAGCAGGCAGGTACATACTGAATCCAAAGGCAATGTGGCCTGGCATGGCTCTGTCCACAGGACAGTCAGCTAGGGGCTGAACGAAAGACAGACTCTTCATTGTATTATGAGGGCAAGAAAGGGAGTCACAGCCATTTGTAATAAATTACATTTCATTTAGAGTAAACATTTGCTCTGGAATGTAAATTTAAAGTCTTTTAATAGACCAGGGACCAGCTCAGGTAAATGAATTGACTGCTATTAGCCAAGGCTCTAGTACAACTTACTTTCTGATCCAGCAGCTTCTGTATTTTGACAAGCGAGGCTAGCATATTGAATGTCTTGGACTGCCAGGAAAGCAGAGGTGCTTCAGCTCAGGATTCTCTAGGGTGTGTTGAGGACTATCATGCATATTCCCACCTGCTATACTCCCCCAATATTAACCAGCTGATATCAATTAGCTTTTACAAAACGATATTGAGAAGATAGAGCAAGGGCAGAAGTTATGAAAGCATTCCCCCTAAACTGGGAATGCACTCTCCCTCTGCATTTACTTTGTCCCCTGGGAGAAGTCAAAGACAGTGAGGTGCCAGGGGTCAGGGTACAGCTGGCTCTGGGAATCCTTGAGGACCCTCCCCCAAGGTGGCTGAGTCAAGTAGGTCATTCTCCAGGTCACCACCTCACTGGACTCAGCTCCTACTGCTGCTGGCTCCGGTAGCTAACCCTCCCTCTGATGGCCTTTCTAAGCTCATTTAGTTGTAACCTGTTCTGTTCCTCATTTACCTGAGATCAGAAAAGAAGCAGGGACACAGACACAAGGGCACCATGTGCTCTGGACACGCGGAGGTCAGTCAGGAGCTCCTCCTGACCCAGAAGCTCCGGGCAGGTCTGCCCCACTTGAAAGCACCAGGAAGAGAGGAAGGCAGGGAAAGGGCTGATCTGTCTGTCAATTCAGTTCCTTTTCTGTCATGAATACTTCTAGCTTTGAGGTCACCCAGAAAACCCTTCCTCTGTCACACACACAGCATCAGCCCCTTAGTTACTCACAGCCAGAAGGCGGCTCCTCAAGGCTCCCCATGCTGGGCTGAAACAAGGTTGGGATCTTGTGCTTGCTAAGAAGCCTGGAGACTCACTGGGAAGCCTGTCATTACACATACAGATATCGAGATCAAGACGGAACTAGCATCCACATATAGAAATATGCACAGATCACTCGCTCCAATGCATTCTAGCACAAAATCTCATTCTCTGGCCCAGGCGTGGGGAACCTGCGGACCTCTAGTCCAAACTTCACAGAACAAATCCCCTTAATGAAAGGATTTGTTCTGTAACTTGAACTCAGTCAAAGGGCCACACTTGAGGACCTAGAGGGCCACATGTGGCCACGAGGCCACAGATTCCCCGCCCCTGCTCTAGCTTGTTTCCTTCTCTGCAAAACAGGAATAATAAGACCCGCCCTGACTTCGTAAGAGTTTGATTATGCAGAGAGCTGTATATAAGGCCCTTTGTGTTCTACTTTATGCAAAATGACTCAGACAGCAGAGGGCCCTGCCTAAGATTATGCAGCTAGTAAATGTCAGAGCCGCCATTTAAACTTGTCTCTGGACTCCAAGACTGCATAGAATACAAGTATGCATGGACAAATAGGGCAGGGCGGGGAGGAAGAGAGAGAGAGTTGGAAAGACAGAGACAGAGAGGAGAGAAACACAGAGAAAGATGGAAACTTGGAGAGAGAACATTTATTAAGCACTTGCTGTGGGCCAGGCAACACACCTTCCAATCCAAAACACGGCCACAAAGGCAAAAAGGAACTAGAATCACAGTATTTTCTTATCGATATACCAGGGAACCATTGAACACCTCTGAGCAGGCAAGTGGCACGGTCAGGCCTGTGTCTTACAAGCAGCCGGGGGGACAGAGGACAGTGTTAGGTCTAGAATCAGGATGCCTACGAGCTGTGTGACCCTGGGCAAGTCACTTAAAGATTTGTAAAGAATAGCTCCTGGCACACAGTAGGTGCTGATCAATGCTTGTTCCCTTTCCCCACGTAACCTTTGTCTCAAGTTTCCTCATCTGTAAAATGGGGTTGATAATGTTACCCACTTCCCAAGGTTGCTGTGAAAATCAAATAAGATAACATATGAAAAGGTCAGCTCTAAAGTGTTATAAACATACCATCAGGAAGAGCAACGTTTTTACCATTCAGTTGAGTAGAGGGTAGATTCAAGAAGAGATGAGAGGCAATGAGAGGGCGGCTACCATGGTTGTCTAAGGGAGAGGAGACGAGGGCTTCACCTGGGCTGGCGGCCATTGAGTTGTGTCAGGACTGAGCTGTGGCCAAGCTGGAGGGCAAGGGGGCCACTGGCTGTTCTGGCATCTTGGAGAAGCCTTGGGCTGGTGCTGCCATTGTCCCCTTCTCTCCCCGGAAGGAGGAAAGTTCCAAGAAAAACTACACTCTTTCTCTATTTCTCCTGTGACCTGGCCACAGACACCAGGATATATTCCACTGATTCTGTAGCCGGATGCTTTCCATCCCCTGAATGCGGCCTCAGACCAGCATGGGCTGACAGCAGGGTACTTGAGTAGAGTAGGAGGACCTGGGTTCAAATGCTGGCTAGAAGGTGTGACCTTGGGAAAGTCAAGTCACTGCTCTGGGCTTTTAGATTTCCTTCTCAGAAATGGAAGGATTTGGACGCGGTGCCCACGTAAGCTCTAAGGTTATGATCCCAAGTCCTGGGAGGACCTGGAAGATGGTTCAGTTCTGAGGTGTCCTCAGTTAGAATGGAATTGTAGGACAATAAAGATTGGCTTAGGGAAAGCTGGAAGGATACAAGCATTGTTGAGCGCTATTGTGTGCCAGGCACTGAGCTAAATTACAAATATGATCTCATTTGATCTCCACAACAGCTCTGGGAGGGAGGTGCTGTTATTATTGCCATTCTACGGTTGAGGAAACTGAGGCAGACAGAGGTTACAGTGATTCGCCCAGGATCACACAGCTAGGAAGTATCTGAGGCAGGACTGGAACTCGGGTCCAGTCCATCACTTGGTTGCCAGATTCTGATCCCTGAGATATGGGGGGAATGCTTTCTCAGTGGAATAAAGGCAAACAATTTATATAGCCCTAATTATAAAGTAGAGGTTGATGGGCGCAAGTTGGGGAACAAGCTGGGGTGAAAATTTATTAATAATAATAGCTAGCATTTACATAGCGTCTACTACGTGCCGGCACTGTGCTTCGTGCTTCACAAATGTGATTTCATTTGTTCCTCACTACCACCCTGGGAAGCAGGTGCTGTGACTGCTCCACTTATGCAGTTGAGGAAACTCAATCAGAAGTTACACGAAGGGTCCAAAGTCACACAGCTAGTAAGTGTCAGATCTTCGTGACTCTAGGCCCTCTAACCCCTTCACTAAATCCCTTATAGAAAGAAAGAAAAAAAAGCACAAAAGGGCCAGGGCTTAAGTAGAGATAGCTATAAAATGTAAATTAAGGTACCCAGCTAACCCACTGTCCAAATGAGAGGTGTTTCCTAATTCCGGGCTTGAAGAAATTGTGATTGTACCTCTTATCCAATATGAACTCCCTTGAAGTGGTAGGGATGGCAATTATGTGGCCCACCTCTATGAAGCCTTCCCGGCTGCTAATGTGATCCCCTCCTTGAAGCTGCCTTGAATTTATGTGGTCCATATTTAAGTACATGTTCTTTCCCAGTATTTGCCTCTCTCTGTGGAACGTAAGCTTCCCCAAGAGCAGACTGTCCTCAAAACAATTTTTGTGTTTCCAGATCTAAGCACACAGTAGGTACTTATTGGAGGCAGAAAACCGAGGCTTGAATCCTGGCTTTCCAGCGAACGTCCTTGGAGGCCTTGGTAAGTCGTTCACCCTCTCTGGGCCTCAGCTTCTCCCCTCTACTGTTTTGACTGGATGACATAATGGCTAAATCCCTAGATTTAAGAGAGCCGCAGGCCAGGTTTCCAATCTTGCCTCAGATCCTTCTTAGCTATTTGTCTGACTCCGCACAAGTTATTTGAACCCGAGTTTTCTCATCTCCAAAGTGGGAAGAACGGCAGCACCACCTCCCAAGGTGGTTGTGAGAATTAAATGAGATGTTTGTAAAGTACTTTACTGTATAAATTAGCCAACGAGCATTTAGGAAGCCTATGATGTGTCAGGGTTGTGCTAAGCACCGGGGATTCGAAGAAGGCAAAGGACAGCCCCTGCCTGCAAGGAGCTCACTCCTTATTTGCTGGGGGGGGGGGGCACAGACAATCTACAAACAAGCCACAGACTGGGTCAATATGAGCTGGTGTGTTACTGTGCCTCCAGCTCTAAATCTCTAATTCCAGGTGACTTGCCCCAGGTCAGGTTACCTGTCCAGGAGGAAGCCGAACAGAGCCGAGAATGCCTTTTTTTGATCTCCAAGACTCTTTCCATTCGGACACATTTTCTCAAAGATGGAGGGAACTGTGGAGAGGGTGGGAAAGTTCGGTGCGGACAACCGTGAGCTCCAGGGTCGATGAGGAGTGAGGCAGAAGAGCCGGAGGGAGGGATGCCACGGGGCTGGGGAATTGTGGCCACTCGTCCCGGTGACAGAGGTCAGGAACTTGGAACTTTGACTCCTTCACACACCCTGGTGCCATCCCGGCTCTCTGGACTAATCTTGGGGTACTCGCTTCCCCTCCCCACCCTCTGTGCTGCAGGAAGCCCTCCACCCCACCCCACCCCTTTAATCCCAGGATCTCTCAGTCAGTGGGGAGGTGTCGCTCACCCCTCTTGGACCTCACGCCACATCTTCTTGTAAGTCCTACGGGTTTTGTGTCTCATGTACCCCAAAACCCTTCCGTAAATGTTTGCGTGGGGGGTATAAAGTGACACAGTCCTAGCCTCGGAGGCGCAAGGTCTGGACCTCAGAGGTGAGCCAGGCCGACCTTCCCTCTCCTCTGGATTGCACAGATGAGGAAACTGAGGCAAAGAGCAGGCAGGGTCGGTTCAGGGGCACCGGGACGCCGGGCTGGAGAGCCAGGACTGCGGCCCGAGGGTCTTTCCATTCTGGTCCTCGCCCGACCTGGGGACAGGGAAGCTGGACCTGAGAGTCAAGGTCGAGGTGAAGGGTGCGCAAGAGGAAAGCATCGGGGAGAGCGGGAGCTCCCGGAGGCCTCGCAGAAATGGACCAGGAGGGACGCCCAGGGCTCCGCTGTGCGAGGTCTGGGCTGGGAGGGAGGTGATCCTCGCAGCAACAACTCTTCCCCTCTGGCCCCGCCCCCTGGGACGCAGCCTCTCGGGCTCCTTCCCCGGCTAAGCCCCGCCTCTTGGTCACTCCCATACCCCAGGAGGCGGCCAGCCTCTTTCGGCCTTTCAGGGTTAAGCCCTCCAGGGTTAAGCCCCGCCTCCCCAGAGAGATGGCCTTCTCCGTTCGGCCCTGCTGGGACGGCTCCGCCCTCAGGAGTAAGCTCCGCCCCCACCCTCTGAGAACCAGATTTCCCATTAGCTCATTCCCCTGTGGCCCCGCCCTCCAGCGTTAAGACCCGCCTCCCCGGAGAGACGACCCTCCCTGCATGGCTCCTCTCTCAAGATTAAGCTCCGCCTCCACCCTATGACAGGTGGCTCTCCCCTTTCGTTCGTTCCCTGTTGCTCCGCCCCCCAGGTCTAAGTCCCGCCTCCTCGGAGAGAGGGCTCTCCTCATTCGGCCCTTCTGAGAGACTTAAGCTCCGCCCCCTAATCTCTCCCATCCTTGGGGAGGCGGCTCTCCATTCGCCCCTTCCCGGATGGCTTAAGCCCCGCCCCCAACCGCTCCCATCCTCGAGGAGGTGGTCCTCGCCTTTCGCTCCTGCCCCGCCCCTCCGGTCCCGAGGCCCGCCTCCTCCAAGAGGCAGCCCTCTCCATTCGCCGTTTCCCGAATGGCCCCGCCCTCTCGTTCCCGTCAGCCCTTGCGGCCGCGGCCGTTGCTTCCCTCGGCGTCCTCGCTTCCGTGGCTGCGGACGCTGATTGGCCCCGCTCGGGCGGAAGTGGGGGTGGGCGCTGGCCCGGTTGCCGCAGTGACCGTGCTGAGGGACTGGGGAGATGGCGGCGTCGCGTCGCTCTCAGCATCACCACCACAACCACCACGGTGTCCACCACCCGCCGCCGCCGCCGCCGCCTCCGCTGCCGCCGCCTCTGCCTCTGCCTCTGCCGCTGCTGCCGCCGGGCGCCGCCGGAGCGGCCCCGCCGCCGCCGCCGCCGCCCTCGCTGAGCCCCGGGCCCGCGTCCCCCGCGGCCTCCCCGCGCCACGGC
>NW_020949971.1:3131233-3287395 GCF_900497805.2 Vombatus ursinus
GCCCGGCCGCTGCCGCCGCCTCCGCCACGTCGGTGTCCTCGTGCTCCTCCTCGGCCTCCTCGTCGACCTCGTCCTCGTCGTCCTCGGCCTCCTCCTCTTCGTCGTCCCCCGGCTCGCTGGGGCCCAGCCCCTCTGACAGCCCCCCGGAGGCGGGCCCGGGGCCGGCCGTGAGCGGCGCCCTGCGCGAGCTGCTGGAGGCCTGCCGCAACGGGGACGTGGCCCGGGTGCGGAGGCTCGTGGACGCGGCCAACGTGAACGCCAAGGACCTGGCCGGCCGCAAGTCGTCCCCGCTGCACTTCGCGGCCGGTGAGGCGGGGCCCCGGGCCTGGGCGGGGAAAGTGAGGCAGCCGGGGCGCCAGCCGGGGCGCCAGCCCGACCTCCCCGGGCTCGTTGTGGCCCGGGCCGTGCCCCCGCCGCAGCTGGGTGCTTGTCGATGTCGGCGATCACGCACTAAGCGCCCCCTGCGTGCCAGGCGCCGTGCGGGGCCGGGGGAGCGGGAGGGAGACGTGGTGAGGCGGGCTTAGGCTGGGTTTGCCGGCCGAGAGGGAACCCAGCAGCGTGTGGGAGAGTTTACCCCGTCGTGTGTCACTCTTGGTGGCAGAGACCCTGGAGAGGGTTTGCCATTTCCTTCCCCAGCTCATTTTATTGATGAGCAAACAGGGTTAAGTGACTTGCCCAGGGTCGCGCAGCTGCTAAGTGTCTGAGACAGAATTTGAGCTCAGGAAATCAGCACTCTATCCACTGCACGAAACCTTGGGTTTAAATCCACTATCCACTGGGTTCAAATCCTGCCTTCAGAATTTGCCCGTGGACTTGACTTCCCCTCCTCCCCCAAATATCTCAGCCTAAATTTCCTCCTTTATAAAGTGGTTGTAATACCATGGTGGGGGGGGCTTCTATTGCTGTGTGGGAAGCCCCTTTTAAAACCTTGTAGAGCTTCACAAATTGAACCATAATTTGGGGACTAGCAGTGTAGATAGCCTTTTCTAAACATTTGCTTGTGGAAAAGGAGAGATAGGATGATTGATGGATAGAGGGGATGATAGTCACGTGAAGGCTTTTTAGAGGTCTGGGAGACCTGTTCTTGTTTGCAGGCCAAGAGGAAGGAGCATGGCGCTTCTGACAGGGGGTGATGGGGGAATGGGATCAAGGATGCCAGTTGAAGGCTGTTGGCCGTGTCAAAGAAGACCATCTGAAACTAGAGTAAAGAAGGAGGTTTGAGATGTAGAGGGTGATGAGAGGGAGCAGGTAGCCTTATTTCTCTCAGTCAAATATAGGGGGAGGGGGAGGCGTGTGGGAAGCTTGGAGAGACAAGAGAAGGTTTGGAACAGCTGTGGTGGAGAGTATGATAGGAAATCTGTCGGAAAGACTGTGAAAGAATTGCCTTGATTCGGTGAAGAAAGATTTCTTTCTTTTTAAAAAATCTTGACCTTTGGTTTCCTTTGGTTTGGGGAACTCCTATTGGTGTCTGCTTTCTAATTTAGTCTTAGAGAGTTGCCTGGGCACTGAGAGGATAGATAAATGATTTGATTTGTGAGCATTTCACAACCCATGTGTCAGAGACCAGACTTAATCTTAGGTCTCGCTTGCTGGCTCTGAGGCCGCCTTTGTGCCGACAAAAGCTATGCCATATTCTCTAGGTGGGAAATAAATATCCAAGCCTGATTTTGTGAATCAGTTTGGATTATTTGCTTTTGCATTCCATATTGTGTACTGCTGTTGTTTCTCTTAACACCTTCATTTACAAAAACATCTAATAGCATCGCAGAGAAAAGAAGGCCTTTGATTTGTTCAGGTAGCACACTTAGCAGATGTAGTCTTGGACTTGTCTTCAAAATCCATGCTCTTTTTCCTTCTTCCACTCCACAGACATCAAGTACAGAGTGTATGCAGGGGTTCCCCAAAACAGGAAAGTGGCAGCCTCCCGAGAGCCCTCACCCTACTAGTGACTTGGGAGACGTACCAGGGCCTGAGGTGAAGAAGCGGAAGGCGTTCGGGGCGAGAGAAAGCATTAAGAACTTTGGGGGATTTACAGAGGAAGTGACATCTCAGTAGAGTCTAGTCAGTCAGCGTTCCTTAAGCAGCTCCTGTGTATCAGGGACGGGGTTTAGGCACCGAGGATACACACAAAAAAGGGGGATAGGGCCTGCAAGCAGCTTCTCCCCAGAGTGTGTGGATGGACTCAGGCCGTCAACAGGGATTTTGAGTGGAGCTCTGGAGAAGTAGACTGTCACTCTTTCCAAGAGAATAGTAATGTTGATTTGATTATTGTTCCCCGAGAAAGGTGAAATGCCAGGGCAGGCGTTTGGGGGCTGTAATAGGGCAAATGTCTGGATAGGATCATGTGGGGCTTGGGGTTTGGCTAGATGGGAGCGGGGCTGAGCGTCCACTCAATACAAAATATTGGTAACTCCAACAGTCCTGAAACTTGACTGGAAACCATGTAAGGTTCATTGTTGTTAGTGAGGATGGACACACAGTGGCAGAGAAGATGGCAAGATACCCATATGACTAGGCCCTGGGCGTGGTAGGCCCTGGGATGAAGCAGTGTTGGAGGGTGAGTCTGGGGCTGGCTAGATGGAGCTCTAAAATAAGGATTGACTCACCTTCCAATCTTGGCAACTACATGAGTACCAAACCTGAGTGTAAGTTCTTCCATACTAGACTGCATTAATATTTTATTATAGAGGCAATCAATAGGGAACCACTCACTGATTGTTTTTTTGAGCATGGTAGTTACGTGGCCAGACTCGTGCCTTTACAGGAAGATTCTTTTGGTAGTTTTGTGGAGGGTGGATGGGAAGCAGGAAAACCAATTAGGAGAATTTTAGAGTAGCCTAGGTCAGCAGTGATTAGTCGGAACTAGGGTAATGGAAATTAGAGTGAAAGAACGAGATCGTATAAACAAGATATGACAAATGATTGATTACGGACAGTGAGGCAGTGGGAAGGGTCAGCAGTGACTGAGATTATCTCCCTTTGTGACTGGGAGTATGGATGTTAGTGCCCTTCGTGGAATGGGGAAGTGTGATGAAGTTGGGGTTTAGGATGGAAATTAATGGAGTTCAAGATGCTGACAGAATAATCCTGTGGAAATATCCCACAGGAGTGTGTGTGTGTGTGTGTG
The DNA here is from genome assembly GCF_900497805.2 of Vombatus ursinus. Taxonomy (NCBI): domain Eukaryota; kingdom Metazoa; phylum Chordata; class Mammalia; order Diprotodontia; family Vombatidae; genus Vombatus; species Vombatus ursinus. The sequence goes on from NW_020949971.1 coordinate 3,134,361, forward strand.
TGTGTGTGTGTGTAGTGATGGTAACTAAACTGTTGGGAGTGAATGGGGAGATTAGGAAAAGGTTTGGAAGGTCAGGAGTGAGGTAGTGTCAATCGGAGGAAAAATATAAGGATGGTGAGGTTGAGATAAGAACCTGTACTGCATTTGGAGGTTTTGTTGACTTCTAGGCAAAGCTCAGCTGCTCTGGGAGTAAGAACATGGCGCCTGGTGGCGGTGATGCACGGTGTGACTCTAGGGTTCCAGGAGAGGAGGAGCGCTGTGTCTTGTAATGATTACCTACAGAGTGGGACAGACTGGGGAAAAGAAGACGCAGCGCAGGAGAAAGGAGGCAGTGAGTGTTTGAGGACAGCCGGGAGAGGAGTTTCAGATTCCAGATCCTCTAAGTGGTTTTGGGGGACAGTGAGATCTAAGGGCTCCCTACCTCTGTGGGTGACAGGGGCATGAAGGAGTCTATGTTGTGTAGGTTATGGGGATTGGGGAGACTGAACTGGGAGACTGGAAGTGCTCAGAAAGTCGAAGCCCTGAAGTAGTATGAGAGCAGAGGCTGGGGCCCAGCCATCTACTCGATTCCTTTGTGAAGGACCGAGTGTGATCTGGGCAGTGACTCAATGACAGTTGGTAGACACAAGGGTTTTTGACAAGGTGATCTGGGTCAGTGTTGTAAACTCAAATCAAAATGGATAAAGATCCCGATGGGCTGCATGCTAATTTAGTTTTAAAACATAATATTTATATTTTATTGTGTTTTTATTTATTTTGTTAAATATTTCCCACTTATATTTTAATCTGATTTGGGTAGAGTGTGGGCTGTGTGTTTGACACCTCTGATCTAGACAGACAGGAGGGAACCTTGTTGGAGGAGGAGAGATTGCCTGGAAGTGATGTGAGGGAGTGGGGTGTAGGCCCATTCTTCCTCTTGGATCTAAATTGGTGGGAAGGGGGACAGGTAAGTGGGGGGAAATTCAGAAGAGGGGTGTTCTTCTTCATTTTGAATTCTGTTTTTGGACTTTTCAGGTTTGAATTATCTAGGAGACATTTGGATGGAGATATCCATCAGGTGGTTGATGGTGCTGGGCCAGAGCTCAGGGGAGAGGCTGGCTGGCCGGCCAGCTGGTGGTTGTTTTCCTTCATTGTCAGAGGACCAGCGTGACACCAGCATGTCGGGCGAGGTCCAGTGTGTCTGGCTGGTTGATCAGACAGACCATGATGAGCTTGAGAGGCTCCACTCACAGGTCAGGCACAAATAGTCCACTGGAACGTGTGGAGCCGAGATGTCTCTAAATCTTCAAAACTCACCTTTCTTTTGAGCTACTACAGTTCTGCTTTCCTCACAGAACACAACTTTCTTTGAGGGGGGCCTGCCATGCCAGGGTCTCTCATGTCTCACAGTTGATTCTTCTGACCTCTATGTGAGCGCTTGCCGTTTGTGAATTCTCTGTAAAATTGTCTTTTAGGCAAACATACATTTAGCATTTGAACAGTGTGACCAGCCATTGGTGTTGAGTTCTCTGCAGTACACTTGGAATACTTGGCAGTTTAGCTCAACAAAGGACCCCAGTGTCTGGGCCCTTATCTTGCTGGGTGATCTTCAGAATCTTCCTAAGACGAGTCAAATGGAGACGATTCCGTTTCCTGGTGCGGCTCTGGTGCACCGGCCAGGTTTCACAGGCCAGCACAACAGCTCTGTAGACCTTCGGTTTGGTAGGCAGTCTAATACATCTCCTGTCCCACATTTTCCTTTGGAGTCTCCCTCCCAAACGCTGAGCTAGCTCTGGCAGTGGATGCCGCAACTTCCTCATCTGTGTGGACATCCCTGAAAAGTATACTACCAAAATAACTGAACTCATCCACAACATTCTCAATTTCTCCATTTGCTGTAACTGATGGTTCTATGAGAGCATTGTCCATTATCCAGAACCTGGGCAAGCATGCTATCATGAAATTGATGTCAATACTGATGAACTTCTGCTGGCAACCAAATTTCTCCATGATCTTTCACAGGCTCTCAGGACTGACAGCATCAAAGGCCTTGTGTTAGGTGGATTAGCATTGTTTATAGACCCATGGCATTTTTCCTGGGGGTTGTTGAGCAGCAAATGCCATGTCTGCCATTCCTTGGTCCTTTCTGAAGCCACATTAACTCTTGAGTAGATGACCATCTTCCAGGGGAAGAATCTTGCTAGCAGTGACTAAGAGAGAGACCACCGACCCCCCCCCCCCCCCCCCCAGAGTAACCTATTACCTCTCCCCAGCACTCAGGGAAGAGATTAGGGCTTGCTAGAGAGGAGCTGGTAGGGGTTATGGGTTTCCTGCATCCAGAGCCAGGAGACCTAAAGAGATCTGATTGGTCAGCTAGTCTAGTCACAGGAAACTGGGGCCTCCGAAGTAAAGTGACAGTGCCCAAGGCCAGCCAGGTAATAGACATCAGCATTATTTGCATAGAGAAGATAATTAACCCCTGGAGCATTGGAGAGTTTCCTGGGGATCTGGAGAGAGAAGAGGGCCTTGGGGCATACTTCCAGTTAAGGCACATGACATGGATGATGATTCAGCAGAGGAGACTGGGGCTGTTGGAGGATGGAGATAGGTAGGAGAATCCAGGCTACAGAAGAGAGAGTAAACCGAGGAAAGGCTGGGCCAGAAGAATGAGGATTGGCCAGTAACATCTTGTTCATTGGTTAATTCTGAAAGGGCAGTGAGGAGGTTGGAAGACAGGATGGAGGCGGGAGAGGAGAGGGCATGGACACAAGCAGCACAGGTTATGAATTTTTCTAGGAGTTTGACTGTGAAAGGCAGGGGAGTCCTTGGGATTCAGCTGGAGGGATGGTGGAATCATGTGAGGATTCTTTTGAGGAGGGGGCCCTGGGTGGGTTTGGAGGCTCTGGGAAGGAGCCAGCGGGGGGGGGGGGGGGGTTTGCTCGGTGGGGTCAGAGACGGGCGATAAAGCTACAGAAATAGCCCCTTCATCATTCTGGATACTCTTTCCTTTCGTGGAGCTTTGGGGGGTGAGGGCTTGGCATGGAGAATGTTAACTGGGAAGAGAATTGGCATTTGCCTCCATAGACAGTGACTGAACAATAATGATTAGAAGAGTGGGGAGTGGCAGTGTGCTGGTCATAACAGTCAGTTTATCAGCACGCATTTATTGAGTGCCCATGATGTGTTAGAGAGACAAGTGCACCTTCCATTGAGGGGGCATATATCCACACATGTGTCAGTGTGTGTAGAATAAATATATACAGAAAACTACAAAATACAAATCTCTCTCTCTCTCTATATTTTTTTTATTTAGGCAATTGGGGTTAAGTGACTTGCCCAGGGTCACACAGCTAATAAGTGTGAAGTGTTTGGTCTGAGGCCGGATTTGAACTCAGGTCCTCCTGACTTCAGGGCCGGTGCTCTATCCACTGCACCACCTAGCTGCCCCCAAAGTACAAATCTAAGGTAGTTGGAGAGGGACAAAGGGCACTAACAGTGGGGGTGGGGGGTGGCCCAGAATGGATTTGTGTAGGACAGTCCTCGAGCGGTTTTCTTGAAGAGAGGGATTCTGTTATGTGGAGATGAGGTGAGAGGACAACAGGGGAAGGGACCAGTGATTTGATGTGGGGCCAGACCACAACAATTCTGAATTCTGTGATTGGGGTGCCTGTTGGGGTATAGGGACAACAAGGGGAGTGTTGAGAATGGTACAGTAGAGACACACTCGTGATCCACGTGCCTGATGCTTGGCTCTTCCTTCAAGAGCCGCATTGAACTCACTAGGGTTGTCACCTCCTCTGTGGTCTTGGTGAGCTTCTGCTCCGAGACCCTCCAACAGCAGCTTTCAGAGATGTCTGGGGTAGTTCAAATCCGGTCTCAGACCAGACACGTGACACTTACTAGCTGTGTGACCTTAGGCAAGTCATTTAATCCCTATTGCTGCACCCAAAAAGAAAAAAAAAACATGTCAGGGGTGGCCTTTAGGGCTTTGTGGTGAAGGCATCCTTACTTTCCAGGGTGGGTGGGCCTTCCATACCTGTGGGTATTGGGGTCATCTAGAGTTTCTGACTCACAGGGCCAATGGTAAAGGAGTCCTTTAATCTTTGGAGGCATGCCCCTGCATTCAAATGTACCCCGAAGACTGATAAGTCCAGTTACATGGGTGAGAACTTCACCTTGAACTGGCTTTCTGACACTGATTTGTGTAGGTTACCAGTGGCAAGACAGGCTGTGTGTTCAGTTAAGTGTGATACTTTCCTTTTTGGGTCAAGGAAATGAATCCTTGGATTTATTCTCTATTCCACTACCAATAGGGCAGCTAGGTGGCTGCTGCAGTGGATAGAAGAGCACTGGGCCTGGGGTCAGGAAGGCAAGATGCCTCTTCCCGAGTTCAAATGTGGCCTCAGACACTTACTAGCTGGGTGACCCCAGATAGGGTCACAAAGAGTCGACATGACTGAAAAACTACTGAGCAGCCGCTCCAGAGTGCTCAAGATGGCCTAATGGGAGAATTGGTTGGTAGGTTAGTGAATAAATCATGTGGTGACTAAATTAGAGGCAAGTAGAGAAGGATAGAAAGGAATGGGTGCTTTTAGATGGAAAGTTGCCATCTGTATTGTTCCCTAGGGGTGGGTAATATCCTTATTTGCAATAATTGCTATTATTCAGTTCCATTGCCTTCTTTTAAACCCCTTCCATTTCACAGTTGCACCCACCTAGTAGTTGTAGGGACTCGATGGTTTGGTACGGGAGTAGAGGAATGTTTTCAGTGCCAGTCTTGGAGATGTCCATAGTCTTGTTGGCCTTTTGGATATAGCAGTGAGCCCAGAACGTGGGTCTTAGTTTACCAACTGAGTTGCAAGGAACGGCAAAGGCCAAGTAGTCCAACTTTTACCCTAACAATTCGTTTGTAACACCCATGACAAGTTGATCAAGCTGAGGTGCTCTAGCCTGTTTGTGGACAACTCAGTGGCTCTTGGAGAGGTTTTTCTGCCTCTGTGGCTTATATTTGCTTACTCCTGCTTCTGTCCTCTGGGCTTAAACATACATCTGATCTGTTTTTAAATATGAGAGATCTGTTGGAGGCAGCATGGCATAAAGCCAGCTGGAGGGCACAGTGTGGATGGAGCTCTGAGCCTGGCATCAGAAAGGCCTGAATGACAATAACAACAACAACAATTATTATTATTATTATTATTATTGTAATTGTTATTATTTGCATTTTCTTAAAAAAAATTTTCCTCAATTATATGTAAAAATTCTTAACATTCTTTTTTTTTTTAAATTTGAGTTCCAGATTCTCTCCTTCCCTTTCTCCTTTCCTCCCTCCTTGAGAAGGCAGGCAGTTTGATTTGGATTATACATGTGTAATCATGCAAACCATTTCCGTATTGGCCACATGGTAAAAGAAAACAGAGACCAAAAAAGAATAAGAAAGAAAGAAAAATAAAGTATGGTTTAATCTGCATTCAGACTTTCAGTTATTTCTCTGGATGTGGCTCACATTTTCCATCATGAGTCTTTTGGAATTATCTTGTATCATTGTGTTGCTGAGAAGAGCTAATTCATTCACAGTTGATCATTGTACAATGTTGCTGTTACTGTGTACAACGTTCTCCTCGATTGACTTTGCATCAGTTCATGTAAGTCTTCCCAGGTTTTTCTGAAAGCATCCTGCTTATCATTTCTTATAGCACAATAGCATTCTATTACATTCATACACAACAACTTGTTCAGCCATTTCCCAGTTAATGGGCATCCCCTCAGTTTACAATTCTTCACCACCACAAAAAGATCAGCTATAAATACTTTTGTAGATATGTCCTTTTCCATTTAAAAAAAAATCTCTTTGGGATACAGACCTAGTAGTGGTATGGCTGGGTCAAAGGGTATGCACAGTTTGATAGCCCTTTGGGCATAGTTCCAAATTGCTCTCCAGAATGGTTGGATCAGTTCACAACTCCACCAGCAGTGGATTAGTGTTCCAATTTTTCCACATCCCCTCCAGCACTTGTCATTTTCCTTTTCTGTCATGTTAGCCAATATGATAGGTGTGAGTTGTTTTTTTTTGTTTGTTTGTTTGTTTTTAAGGCAGTTGGGGTTAAGTGACTTGCCCAGGGTCACATAGCTAGTAAGTGTCAAATGTTTGGTCTGAGGCTGGATTTGAACTCAGGTCCTCCTGACTTCAGGTGGTGTGAGTTTTAATTTGTATTTCTCTAATCAATAATGATTTAGACCATTTTTTCGTATGACTATAGGTAACTTTGATTTCTTCTTCTGAAAACTGTCTGTTCATATCCTTTGACCATCTGTCAATTGGGGAATGACCTGTAATCTTATAAATTTGACTCTGTTCTTTGTATTGAAGAAATGAGGGAAGTCCTGAATTCAAATCCTGCCTTAGACACTTACTAGCTGTATGACCTTGGGCAAGTCACTTAACTGTTGTCTGCCTCAGTTTCCACATCTGTAAAATAGGGGTAATAACAGCACCTATTTCATGGGTTGTTGTGAGGACCAGACAAGATAATATTTGTACAGTGCTTTTTAAACCTTAAAGTTCTATGTAAATACTAGGTATTATTGTAATAATGATAATAATAATAATAATAATATCTAGTGCTGCAATCTACCAGGAAGGTCTGGATTAAACTTCAATAGCTCACACCTAAAAGCTGTGTAACCATTTCCTCAGCTGTAAAATGGGCATAATACTCAAGTAGCTGCTTCACAGACTCTTTGGGCCTAAGTGAGATGTGCTTTGTAAATGTTAAAGGGTACTTAATTGCTAGGTATAATGTGTGTCTCTCACCCCCCCCCCCCAGCTCTTTCAGTTAATCTTTGTCGGGCTCCACCTTGGTTGCCAGCCCAGAGACACACTTCGGGTTCGGGTTTTTGAGAACGTGATCTTCCTAGGGAGAAATTAGGCTATGCTCTATCTAGACAAGCAGGACCGTGGGTAACTTGGGTTTTCACTGGTTGTGATTTTCGAGTTGATTACTTGTTAGGCCAGTACTGGGGGGGCAGCAGGACTCTCAGGTCCTTCTGAAGCCTGTCTTGCCTCCCGGTTCAGTTTCTTCACCCACCTTTCCACCTGCTCTGTTCTTGCATGCTGCAGCCTCACAGACAAGATCCAGAAAGGTGACGCTTTCAAAGAGAAGTTCAGAAATCTGGCAGTCAAAAGAAGTATTCCTTAGCGCCTTCCATATGTGGCGGTATTTTAGTAAGGCAGTAAACCTGAGGACCCTGGTGTGTCGTTATAATTCTCCAGCATGATTTTTATTAAAATCCTGTATGTGCCAGTAACTGGGCTTCTCACGCCTGCTTTAGTTCTGATGCACTTGGATTTGCTCTGTGATGTCCCAGGGAGGTGGTCTGTTCAGTGCTTCAGAAGATGCTTGTCTGCCACTTAATTGTAAAATGGGAATGACAGTTCTGTTCTATACTTCACAGGTGTGAATAATTACAAAATAGTAATGATGATAAATGATGATAAAAATAATAATGAGTAAAAGTAATATCATACATTGAGTGATAATAATGATGAGCCTGTGTGTTTGTGTGTGTGCTATAGCAATCTAAGCTGCTGTTATGTCGGGATATAAACTTGGTAGTTATGATTCAAGAAAGGGCCCCAAGAGCTGGATTAGAGAGGTACTAGTAGAATGTCAGCTCACTGAGAGGAGGGACTGCTTTTGTTTTTATCTGTGCCTCATCCATGTATGTAAACAGATGTCTGTGTCACATAGTCATAAACCTTCAGAAATGAGGGGACTTTGGAGAGTGTCTGACTTGCTCATTGTGCATGAGAAGATCCAGAACCCGGGCCTAGCATCGTCAGTGGGGAGAGGGCAGATCTTGGAGGCCGGGGAGCTGTGCTCCTCAGGGCTGTGGTGCTCTTGAGCAAATCACTTAAGTCCTCTGGGTTGAAGTTTTCTGTTCTGTAAAGTAAGGAAGTGACTTGAGCTTTGGATCTGTGGTATATGAAAAATTTTCCTAAAGTCACACAGCTCATCAGTGGTGGTTGCGGTATTAAAACCTACCTATCTACCTACTCACTGCAGTAACTAAAAGTAAATTCAGCAGATGTTTATTATCTTGTTCTTGTGCCCAACCATGGTGTGTTTCCTGCTTAGAATACTGTGCCTAGTTCTGAGCTCAAGGTTCAGGAAAAGGCAGATTGAAGTGTTTTCTGTGGCTAGACCAGGATTGGATAGGGCTCTAAAGCCTGAAGTGATGAAGGCTGAAAGGACTTGATTGCAGTGTGAAAAATCCTGGGTGTGAATTTTGTGAGAGTGGAAAGGTGGCGTTCTTCATCAAATGCTGGTGAATTTTTAGAACTGTTGTTTTCTGTATTTTAGTTCTATTAGAACTAATATATTGCTTAGAAGAGCAGTTTGAGACAAAGGGAATACTATATTACACAGAAGATAATAAACGTAATAAATTCGTTACTTCAAAAAGTGGTAAAGTCACAGTGCCAAGAGGTTCAAAAAAGGGTTAGCCACACGTTGAGAAATGCTGGGGTGTTGAGGCCACTCAGACTCAGAATGCCCAACCTGGAACTCCCTGCAGCTGAAAAACCCAGTCACTCAGTTTCACAAACTATGACGTCCCGTCCAACTCTCACTTCTGTGATTCTGAGTTGTCCTTGACTCTGCGTCCGGTTAGTTCCCAAGTCCCGTCTGCCCCCACAGCTTTTCTCCTCTTTATCTCCTTCTTGCCAGTCACTTGGCTGCCATCTTGGATTAGGTCTTGTTTGGACTATCGTAGGAGCCTCCTGATTGGGCTGGTGCTTCCAATGTCTGCTCTTTGGTCCATCTTGCATACCCTGCTGCCAAAGTTTGGGCACTTCCCTATTCAGACAGCTCCAAGTGGCGCCCTCCCCTTTGCCTAAAGCCCTGGCCAGGCTTGTTGTGCATGGCTCTCCTCAATGCCCTCTTCATTGCAGCTCCTCCCTGCTGGACATGCTTCTCTTAGCTCTGGGCCCCCCAGTACTTTTCAGAGGTTTTGTGTTGACTTTTGTGAGGATCTTGTTTCCCCTAGGGAAATGAAAGCCTGGGAACGCAGGCAGGGATTGTTTTCCGTTTGTCTTTGTTTGTAGCTGTTATAACCTGGCTCAGAGTAAAGTAGGTGCTTAGTAAAAGGCTTTTTCAGTGAATGATCTCTAAGCTGTTCTCTGGCCATTAAGACCTTCCCCAAGTGCCCTGGGGGTGGGGGACAGCAGCGCCCACCTCAGGTGCTGCTTCTGTGAGTTTTCTGCTTTCCTCCAAATGAAAGGTTTCTCCCAATTTTATTTTCTTATCGAGAACTTTCCTTTGCCCTAGTCTGTCTTCTAAAAGGGGCAGGTAGGTGGCTCAGTGGATAGAGCACCAAGCCTGGAGTCACGAAGATTCCTCTTCTGGAGTTCAAATCCGACCTTAGACACTTAGCTGTGTGACCCAGGGCAAATCACTTCACCCTGTTTGCCTCAGTTTCCTCATCTGTCCAATGAGCTGGAGAAGGAAATGGCAAACCACTCTAGTATCTCTGCCAAGAAAACCCCAAATGGGGTCACCAAGAGTTGGACGCTGCTGAAAATGACCGAACAACCACAAGATCTTCTGGTGTGCTGATCGCTCTACGGCTTATGTTGGACCTTAGTAGCCTGTGAGCTTGAGGTCAGGGACTGTTTGTTGGTTTTTATCTTTTTAACCCAGTGTCTTCCACCTTGTAGTTTTTGTTTGGAATCTTCGGAGGCCTCTGGGCCCCTCTCCCTGCATTCTCTCCTGAGGTGTCACCTGCTTTCATAGGCAGAGTTCTGGTACAGTGGGTGGCATTTCTGAGAAGGTAGCTTTGTTTCAGAGTCCACAGGACCTGGATTCAGGTTCTGGCTCTGACACTGACTGGCCTACTGGCCCCCTGGCCTTCCAATAGCCATTTGGTTCTCAGTGCTTGTTTTGGTGGAGGATTTCCCTATACCAATGAGGTCACAGATGTGGCTCCCTCAAAAAAAACCAAAACAAAACCATTTCTTAGGAGATGGGTTGCGTGTGGTAGTCCAGGTTATTGTACATTACCTGCTTTTACGCAAATAGCAAACGGTGTTCCAGTGTGGGCTCCCAAGGTAGCCAGCCTCCGTTTGTCTGGGCACTAAGGGGCCATCTGGACCGCTTGGGTTTTTGTTGTTTCTGAAGGATCTCTTGATTGACTTTTGTTTCAGCATTTGTGCTGCAAACTAAAGAAAGCCAGTGGCACTGTAGTGTAGGTTTACCTTTACAATGAAGGGTTTGATTAAGGTATCAGACTGGTTGTAAATGCCCTGACCGTAGGGACTGTGTGTGAGGCTTGTGTATTAAGTGCTTAATGCGTTTTTGTTGACTTGAATAAAGCCTTCGTTTGGATCCATTTGTATTGCACTTTGAAAATTAGTTAAGAACTCAGCAGGGGGGCAGCTCAGTGGAGCAGTGGATAGAGCACCGGCCCTGAAGTCAGAAGGACCTGAGTTCAAATCCAGCTTCAGATACATAACACTCACTAGCTGTGTGACTCTGGGCAAGTCACTTAATCCCTATTGCCTCGGGGGAAAAAAAAAGTAAAAAGTACTCAGCAGGGGAAGAGAGGAGGTTGATCAGCATTACAGGAATAGTTTGGGGGAAAACTTGAGGGTTGGAGAGCCTGGCATGTACGTGTTGGGGGTAGAGGGTGGACCCAGTCCACCTGGATTAGGGGCATCAGCCACCTTGCTATCTGGTTGAGCTAGAACCAGACTGAAATGTATTTGGGAAATATTTAACAAAATAAACAAATACAGGAAAGCTAAGATAATAGTCCATTTTAAAAGTAAGTCACTGTGTGGCCTGCTGGGATCCCCTGTAAGGATCAGTTGGACCAGGGAAGGGAGTGAGGACCCGAAAGCTTGCTAGGGAGTTGTTGCAGTAGTCCAGAGAGGGAGTTGTGAGGGCTTCTATTAGGGTGACGTCATTGGGGCATTTTAGGAGGAATGCGTGACATTGGCAGATTCGGTTGGGAGGAAAGAAAGACTGCCTAACAGTTGGAACCCTCAGAAAGTGGAATGGGCTCCCTCACTGCTGGAGGGCTCTAAGCTCAGGCCGAGTGGCTACTTGATGGGTGTAACATAGATGGGATTTCTTGTTCAGGGATGGTTTGGACTAGCAGTTTGATGGCATCTTCCAACTCTGAGATTCTGTGAATAAAGACTCGGGAAAGGAGATGAAGAAGGAAGAGGCAAAGATGATGCCAAGATTATGAACATGGGAGACCAGGTGAATGGTCGTATCACAGGCAGAAATGACGATGCCTGAAAAAGGAATAGATCTGGGGAGAAAGCTAAGAGAAAGTTTTCGCTGGTGGAGATTGAGAGAATGCTGGGACATCCAGGTGGAAATCCTCTGAAGCTGAGAAGACGGCAGTATTTGAGATGCAGATTTGTGAAGCAGTAGGTGGTGATGAAGCTGTGAGAATGAAGGATATTGTTGAGGAAGGAGAGAAGGGGACTGAGGGCAATAACGACATTAAGACGTGGAAAAGAGGAGGATGCATGTTTGATTAGAGAGGTAGAAGGAAAACCCAGAGAATGCACGGCGTACACCAAGGCGATTTCGTATCTCTTTGGGATTGAAATATGGTAAACGTATGCTGCTTTGGTTAATGTGAGTTAGTAAATGTCCGCAATAATTCCATAGGAGCACAATTTTAGAACTGAAGGGAAGGAAGGAATCAAGTATTTATTAAGCACCTGCTGGTGCCCTGTGCTAATCCCTTGGCAAAAAAAATATTGTCTCATTTGATTCTCACAATCACCCTAAGACATGGGTGCTATCATTACCCCCCATTTTACAATTGAGGAAACTGAGATAGACAGAAGTTAAATGACTTGTTCAGGATCACAGTTAAGTGCCTGAGGCTGGACTTGAACTCAAGTCTTCTTGACTTCAAGCCTAGTGCTCTGTTCATTCTAATTGACTGAGGCAGCAAGGCAACACAGTTTAAATCTGGCCTCAGAATTCCCAGGGAGTTCTAAGTCTCTCTATATCCCTTGACCCAGCCACGCCCACTTTCTCAAGGTGGTCAGGAAAAATGTTCTAAAATGTTTATAACAGTTCTCTTTGTGGTGGCAAAGAACTGGATATTGAGGGGATGCCCAGCCACTGGGGAATGGCTGAACAAGCTGTGGTGTGTGATCTGTGCTATTAGAAATGATGAACTGGCTGATTTTAGAAAAATATGGAAAGACTTACATGAAATAATGAAGAATGAAAGAGCAGAACCAAGAGAATGGTGTACAGAGTAATAGCAATGTGGTTCTAAGAACAACTTTGAATGACTAAGTCATTTTGAGTATTATAAACACTCAAATAAACTACAAAGGACTTATGAAGGAAGATGCTATCCTCTAGAGAAAGAACCAATAAATAGAGGTATATGGTTTTGTATATGTACATACACACATGCGTATTTGTGTCTAATGCTTACCTTCTCCAGGGTAGGGAGGGAGAAGAAAAACAAAAAGTGTGCACAGCCTAGAACAAAAAAACTTACAAGGAAGCACAGAAAAACAGGGTAGTTTTGCAAATGATGTGCAGTATTATATAGTTTTTTTTAAAAGTAAATGGTGTGAAATGGAAATCCATGGTTTCATAGTGAATCATCTTTTTATGTTGTGTTGCATACATGGAAATTTTTTTTTGGTCTTTTTGTATTTAAGGTCAAAATGAATAAAACTTTTTAAAAAACTAAAAATCTGGCCTCAGGGAACTTACTAGTTGTGTGACTCTGGGCAAGTCACTTCACTTCTGTCTTCCGCAGTTTCCTCAACTGTAAGCTGGTGATAATAACAATACCTACCTCATAGGGTTGTTGGGAGGATCAAATGAAATCCTATTTGTAAACTACACTTAGCACAATGTCTGGCACATAGTAGGTGCTATAAATGCTTATTCCCTTCTCCCTTCCCCCTTCTAGGGCCCTTGGAGGTCATCTGGTCCAGGCTTCTCATTTTTGAGATGAGCACACTCTAGCGGCATGCAGGGTTGAAATCCAGGTCCTTTGTCTCTCAGTTTAGGACTCTTTCCACTCACCTGTGAGTCAGGGGAGAATAAAGAGGTTTCTGGGTAGCAGCAGGGGCCCAGTGGAGCACAGATCATACATATGTTGTGTGACTTCGTTCATCTCACTTTGAGCAGCATGGGAGCAGGAGTGGAGAAGGCAGATGGCGGAGGGACCACCGGAGCTGGAGGGTGTCAGGGTGGAAATTTCAACAGGACGAGATTGCAGCAGAGTCAAGGACAGAGGACGGGTTCCCAGACTTTCCTGGGTGTTCTTGACTTTTTTTCCTCCCCATATGAATGGTATCAGATTCTTGGAAGTGTCCTATTGATATGGGATTGATTTTTGGCATTTAGTCTGGAATAAGACTCGCATTAAATGAGGTTTATATGGATGCTTTAAAGTTTGTGATGTGCTCATAGGTTATGTGTGTTGGGGAGGAGGGTAAGTAGGCTCCCGCAGGGCGGGTGGACTAGCTGACCAGGAAGCGATAGAGGGCTTGTCCTGAGGAGGATGGATTGGTTTAAAGAGGTCCAGGAAGAGATGGAAGGTTAGGTGGTTATTCTAAAGGGGAGGGAATTTCAAAGTTGCAGGTTGTGGAGATAACCCAGTTAGGGGGCAAGTCCAAGGTACGGCCGTCCCTGTAGTTGATGGAAGTGAATGATGATATAGGTCATTGGAGTAGAACTGGGCAGACATGGTGTTTGAGAGGACATTGATGTGAGCGTTTAAGACTCCCGTGTCAGAGGCAGAGTGGAAAAGAAGACGGTGGGGCAAGAACTGAAATGAGAAAGGAGGAAGACGGGCCTGGATTACTGTTACAGCGATCTGAACTGAGGGATATGGATGAGTGGGGGAGGGGGTGCGTGAGTCTGGAGGAGCCATGGAAGAGCAAGGAGTGTTCCTCCCTCTGCTGACTGCATGACACTGTGCTAGGCCCTGGAGTTAGAAAGATGAAAAAATGAATGGCGCTTTTGCCCTCCAGGAGTTTATATTCTGTTACGTTTATAATCTTAAAGCCACGTGATTGTCATGTGTCCGAGCCATTTCCGTTTTCCTTTTTGTTTTTTGATGGTCAGTTAGTTGTTGAAATAGCTCAAGATTGAGTTGTTTCACCTGATATCTTTTTCTCCTTTTTTTTTCTTTTTTGCTGATTCTGAGGTTAGCATTGCCAACTTGATGGTCTTTCTGACCTTTCCCAGACAGCAGTTGCAGAGATAACTTCTCCATCGATAAGAAGTCTTTTCCTGTCGAACCAGACTCTTTCCTTCCAGTGAGGTTCCTTGGTGCTGGCCTTGTCCAGGCTTGACCAATTCTTTCACAAACATTCCTTGGTTGAGAGTACATGTTCATAATGGGGGCACGTGATCAAGAGAGCTGAGAGTCAGTGCTGTAGAGAGCACTGGACATTTAGAGAGTGTTATCCGTGGGGATACAGCGTCAGTTACAGTACAGTCTGTCCTCTCCCTGCGGATAGAGTACTGTCCTTATTGTCCATTGGAGGGCAGGGGCACCTTCTTTTCTTTTCTTTTCTTTCTTTTCTTTTTTAGGCAATCAGGGTTAAGGACTTGCCCAGGGTCACACAGCTAGTAAATGTCAAGGGTTTGGTCTGAGGCCGGATTTGAACTCAGGTCCTCCTGACTTCAGGGCCGGTGCTCTGTCCACTGCACTGCCTCACTGCCCCTACACCTTGTTTTCAAGAAAGCACCAGGACACTTTGCAGTGTGCCAGGGTCTCTGGAGGGCTTGAGATCTAGGGAGCCAAAGCAGATGCGGTTGTAGTTAAACTCTCCCTGCTGATTATCAAGGATGGGATGGGGGCTGATTTGCGAGAGTTCAGTTGCCCAGCCACCGGCGTAGAAAGTGTGCTGGAGTTGAGGGTTCCTCTGCTTCATGTCTTTAGCTGTCTTGAAGGTTGGAGACTGCAGGCAGTGAAGCAGTTCCTCTTCCTTGTCTCCTGCCCCTTTCCTGTGACCTAACCTGTCTTTCAGACTCCCTGGGAATCCCAGAGTTCATTGTGGAAATTCTTGTGTCCTCAACATTTGCATGTGAATAGACTGGCACATTTTTCAGGAGCGCCATGGACAGCCCTGCTAGCTAGAGGCCTAGAGAATATTTTGTGGTTGGGCTGGATTTGAAAAACTGCATATTTAAAACTCTTCAAGATTTTCTAGACTTTGACCAAGGCTCATTATGTTCTTTTGCAAAAATTAAGGTGGTTTTTTTTTTCACATTTAAATTTGTGAAGATATTTCTAAATCTAATTCCTTTTCCTTTTTCACTCATAATTACATTATTCATGTAATGAATAGAATTGTTTCCAAGTACTATGAAGTATTGTGAACAAGTATTTTTTTAAATATCTTTTTATTGATATCTTTTATTTTTGTATCACTTATATTTCCTTCTGTATTCCTCTTCTCTCCCTCTCTCAGACAGTCATCCCTTATAACAGTGAAAAAAAAAAGAAAAGTTGCATAGAACTAAATTACATGTAATCCCCTACTTCCTCGAAGGAAGGGGAAGAGATATTTCTTCACAGGACCAAGCTACTTTTTATAATTAAGCTGCACACAGCTTTGATTGTTTGGCAGGGCAGTAGTCCTTTTCTCCATTACTGTAGGCACTTGACTGGTTTTTTCCCCCCATCCCTGGTTGTGTCCCAGGAGTGATAGTGCTCTGCGGAGCTGCCATCTTGATATTCTTTCATCTCTTTTGTTCCCTTTTGATCCAGGGTGTCATAGAGGCTCCAGAGAGATCTTTCCCTCAGTGTATTTTGGAGCTGTGGTACTCAGAGCATGGGTTTGGGGGTATGAGAAGGAAAGGAGGATTTCTCAGAGGTTCTTAAGGAGGGGGTATGTGATCATGTGAAGGGGCAGATGAAGAAGGGGGAAAGATACAAATACCAAGCCAAACCTAAACGTAAGGGGGGCAAAGTGTGTATGACCTGAAGTTTTTGTTCATGCCCGTATCATTTGCTTTTCCCCAGGACTACTGCGCCGCCCACACAGCTGCACAATGACTTTTCTTCCATGTACATCAGAACTTGTCACTCCCCTATTGAGACTCCAGTGGCCTCAGAGCTAAAATAGAAACTCTTTTGTTTGACTTCTAAATTCCTTCAGACCTGGCCCCCACCTTGCTTCCCTTTCAGGCCTCTCTCCTACACTCTACGGTGCAGCCAAACTGAGTTCAGGAAGGTGTTGGCTTGGGTTTGAGAGATGTTGTGGAGGTGGGAGAAGCAAGAGTGGGCAGCAGGTCGTTTGGACGTGAGGAAGAGGCATGTGCACAGTCCCCCTTATTTCTCTTCTTACCAAGAGGAGGGCGTTAGGGTTTGTGGTTGGCTTTCCATTCCGGGGTTAGTAGTCATTGCTGGTCATTGGAGCTTATCTTACAATAATCTTTACATCTACATTATTGTATCTGTTGGGATATTGTGCCTGGTTGTGCTTGCTACAATTTGGATCAGCAAAAGCAGCTAGATAGAGCCTTGGACCTGGAGTCAGGGAGACCTCAGTTCAAATCTTGCCTTATTCATTAATTAGCTGAGTGACCTTGGGCAGTCCCTTAACCTCTGTCAGCCTCAGTATCCTTAGCTGTAAAATGGTTATAATGACAACACATATTTCTTACATTTGCTTTTTTTTTAAACAGAATAGTAATATTGTATCACATTCCAGTACTAGGTTTGGTCTGCTACTTCTCAGTTGATGTCTGCTTACTTTGTCTACCTTTTTGCCACCCTCACCAGAATTCTCCTATGTCTATTCCTTGGTGTATAGGATCTTTCAGTCTTTGGGCCTCCTGGGTTTGTGGGCAGCCTTTTTTTCCTAGTTCCTAATTGTTTTCCAGAATGGCTGGCCTCATCAGCAGAGTACTGATGCCCCTGTGTTCCTCTGGCTCCTCCACGGTGGGATGGGAGGTGATGCCTCAGATTGGTTTAATGTAATTTTTCTCCTGGTGATTTGAGGCAGTCTCCCATTTTTGTTGATAGTTCACAATCCTCATTTCTACTTCTGTCCTTTGACCTCTTGCCCCTTGGAGGATACTTATACGCTAGAATCGGTGTTCCTTTTGCGTCTTGGATATCAGACTCTCATCACAGATACTTGAGGTAAATTATTTTCTCATCAGACTGTTTTTTTTTGTTTTTGTTTTTTAAGGCAGTTGGGGTTAAATGACTTGCCCAGGGTCACAGAGCTAGTAAGTGGCAAGTGTGTGGTCTAAGGCTGGATTTGAACTCAGGTCCTCTATCTACTGCACCACCTAGCTGCCCCCTAGACTGTTTCCTCTTATTCTCACTGCATTGATTTTGTTTGGACAAAAGCCTTTTGATCTTAAATAACGTGAATTGTTTACTGTGATCTTCTCTGTCTCCTGGTTATGAATTTTTCCTCATCCACAATTGTGAAAGGTACTTTTTCCCTCTCTTTCATTGCTACTTTGTGACCTTCTGTATTTAGGTTGCACCCAAAGAGTGTACATTTGAATGAGGGAACACATAAATAGCTGAAAATGGGTGGGTGAGTGGTGGAGGTGGGGGGAAGGAACTTTCTGCCAAGGCACGTGGTGCTAAGTTTGAAGAATGAGGGATGGTGGGTTTGTGCCCTCCCCCCAAATAGAGGTTCTGGAGAAATCCCACCTGTGGGAGAAGAGACCCTCAGGAGCAGGGTCAGGAGGCAGCTGAGGACTGGTGGAGTAGGCTGGAGAATGAGGGTTAGGTGGCCTGGGATCCTTCTCCAAAATGGAGGAGAGAGAGGCATGAAAGGCTGGGGCTTGGTTGTGAAGGATTAAAAAAAAAAAATCTAAGCAGAGGAGTTTTTTTGTTTTTGTTTTTAATTCTAAAGAGAAAAGGAGGCCCCTGGAGTTTTGAGTAAGAGAATGAAGTCATCAGATCTGCACTTAAGGAAAATCTCTTTGGTGCCATGTGGAGCATGAACTGGGGTTGGGGACAGGCATTAGACAGGGCTGCCAAGGAGGAGGGTGTTGACAGTAATTGAGGGGAGAGTTGGTGCAGGCCTGAACTGTGTTACACATTTTCAGTGATTTTGAATAGAATTTCTTTATTATTTATGCCTGGCTTTTGTTAGTTCATGACTTTTTTAGATATGCTATAAAGTCATACATGTACAGGACAGTATTGAGTGCATTTCTATCCCCTCTACTCAGCTTCAGGTTAGTAGTACTGAGACAAAAAAGCCCTCTCTTGGGACCGTTTTGTGGGAGAAGAGAGTAACATTTTTACTCATCTTTTCTTTCTGGATCTGGGTTGTGATGGTGTTTCTGTTGGACTGGGCAGCATTGGTGCATTGTTTTACAAGATAAGAATAGAGCGGTGTTGAATTGGGTGTCAGATACAGATGATTGAGGAAACCTGGGTACCTGATCCTTCTGGGAACATAAATGAACAGTAGTTGGACCTGATGCGCAGAAAGGTGATAATTGAAGAGGGACTAGCACTGTTGTGTGGTGACACCTAAGAATTACCTAAAACTTGGTGGGAATGAAACCTGGCCAGACATCAGTTCATGTTGTTAAGTCCAGA
This sequence comes from Vombatus ursinus, assembly GCF_900497805.2. Lineage (NCBI taxonomy): Eukaryota > Metazoa > Chordata > Mammalia > Diprotodontia > Vombatidae > Vombatus > Vombatus ursinus. The sequence goes on from NW_020949971.1 coordinate 3,152,931, forward strand.
AGTGGCTTTTGAACAGTAGATACACGATACTATTTTGAGTAAATGAATCCTGAGCTTTTGGTTCTTAGGAATGAATGAACGAAAAAGCTTTTGGTAAGGGATCACTGTGTGCTAACTGTTGGGGATTCCAGTACAAAAGCAAAGACCTCTCCATTGAGGTGTTTATATTTCTAGTTGGGGGAGATTGTGAACACAGGAGACTGGTGGCCAGTGGAGAGCACTTTGGGCCACATTGACAAGGCCCTGTTGCTTTGATTATGCTTCTGTAATTGGAAGAGGTGGGCAAGAACCAAACCGGTGGGCATGCTGGTGAGAATATGATCAGAGAGTAGGGAGACAGATTTGCTGTTGCTGTCTTCTTATTCATCCAGTCTCACAGAAAGAAGTGGTCTTTCTTCTCCTTCCCAAGGCAAGCTCTGCCATAGCATAAGTGAGCCCATTCCATCCTGTCTTCTCCAGAGGATTGCCTCCTCTGGCATCCCCACTGTCATTGATCTTCAGTCTCTCCCTGTCTACCGGCCAGTTCTCTACTGCCTACAAACATTCTCATCTCTTCCCTTCCTCAAAAAATTCTTACTCAGTCTATCCATCCCTGCTAGCTTTTATGTTCCTTTTGTAGCTAACTTGGCAGTCTGCATCATTCAACTGAAAATGATCTCTGCAATGATCCCTTAATTGGTAAATCTAGTGTCCTTTAAAAAAAAATCCTTTTCCTTCTTGAACTCGGAATACCAGCCTGATTCTTCTCTCTCTCGCTCCCTCTCCCTTTCTCTCTCTCTCTCTCTCTCTCTCTCTCTCTCTCTGTCTTCACACACACACACACACACACACACACACACACACACACACACACACACACACGTCACTAGTGGTTGGGTATTCCCCATAGTTTTGTCCTGGACCCCCTTCTCTTCTCCCTCTACACTTCTTCACTTGGTGGTCTCATTAGCTCCTGTGGATTGAGTTACCATCTCGATGCGGATGGCTCTCAGATGTCCTTGTCCAGCCCTAACCTTTGGCTCCTGACCTCTAGTCTTAGATCTCCAACTACCTATTGGACCATCTCAGGCTGGATGTCCTGTGGACATCTTAAACTCAACATGTTCAAAACGGAATTCTCTCCTTCCTCCCACCCCCAGCCTTCTCCTCTTCTTAATGCCTCTGTTACTATTGAGGGAATCACCCTAGTTGTCACCCTTAACTCCTCTTTATTACTCCTTATCTCCGATTAGTGTCAAGTCTTATCTTTTCTACCTTTGTAACATCTTTTGTATGTTCCCCCTTCTCTCCTCTGACACTGCTCCCACCTGTGAAAGCCTTCATCTCCTCATGCTTGGATTATTGCTGTCGGTGCTGGTGGGCCTGTCTATTCCAGTCCTTCCTCCTCTCAGCTGTCAAAGTGATCTTCCTAAAATGTGGGTCTGACTGACCATGTCACTATCCACCTCAGTAAACTCCAGTGGTTCCCCGTCACCTCCGGGATCACATATAAAGTCCTCTATTTAGCGTTCAGAGGCCCTCAGTCTTCTTACACCCCTCCCCCATGGGCTCTTGGATCTAGTAAGGCTGGCCTCTTCCTTTTCCTTGAACTGGGCACTCCACTTCCTGAATTTTCTCTGCTTCTTCCCCATGCCTGGAACGTTCTTTCTGATCTTAGCTTCCTGGCTTCTTCCAAATCCAAGCTAAAATCCTGTCTAAGACGAAGTTTTCCCAGTCCCTTTTAATTCTAGTGCCTTCGCTCTGTAGATGATTTCCATTTTATCTTGCACATGACTTGTTTGTACATGGTTGTTTGCATGTTGTTTAGGCCGAGCTCCATCTTTTGCCTTTCTTTTTTGTCTTCAGAGCTTAGCACAATGCTTGGCACGTGGTAAGTGCTTAAAAATGCCTGTTGACTGACTCTAGGTTGTCACTGTAGGTGATATGAAAAATGGTGGTACTCTAGATAGAAAGAGGGAAGCTAGAAGGCAGGGTGGATTTAAGGGGAAAGATTGCTTTGTTTTCTGTGTTGAGTTTGAGGTACTTTTATGACATCCAGGTGGAGGTGCAACTGAAAGACAGAAATTGCAGGTGTTGCCAGAGGGAGGAGATCAGAAGAATTAAAAACCTATCATAGGAAGTATTTGATGTGCCACATAGGGCATGATGGTAGCTAAGGACAAGTATCAGTACAAAACAGAAAATGGTTTCCACCTTAGAGTCAGAATGCCTAAGTCATCAGACTCATCCTCTTTCTTTTCCCCGTTACTGTGGATGTCACCGTTGTCTTCTGAGTTACCTTGACTACACTCTTTCTTCCGTTCTTAACTTCTCATGTGCACTCACCCCACGTCTCCATTCTGTAGCCAAGTTTTATCATTTCTGTCTTCACAGTGTGTCATCCTTTAGACCTCTTTCCCTCTACTCACACAGCCACTGGTGATGGGGTGATCTCAGCCCTGGGCATCATCCTTGGCCAGGGGGCTGGGGGGTTAGGAAGTTGGTATGGGGAGGTGAGAAAGGACAGCGGAAGTAACCAAGATGGCATTGTGCCTTGAGGATGTGAAGCTCCTGGTGAAGGAGGGCTTTGTCGTCCTTTTCATTAACCAGATTCTGAGCCATTGGTACAAAGGGATGAGCCTACAGTCTTTCCACCTGCTCTGCCTTTGTTGTTGTTTGTCCTCAGTTCTCGAAGAGGACCAGTGACATTGGGGTGATGTCATGACTTGGGCATGAATTGAATTGAAGTAAGGCAGAGCTGAGCAAAGTCGTCAGTCTCACTGTCTCCTCCAGAGTTATTGACTGGCAGTGGCCAGAGATGATGGCCGGGGATGTAGTGGATAACCTTGGCCTTCTCTGAATGAAGATCTTTCCCAGGCCTCAGTTTGTCTGAGGCAATGCCCATTCAGTGACCAAAGGGTTAGGTAAGAACTGAGACAAAGATGGCCTAATTTACAGTCACAAAAGTATCAGTCTGGGAGGGCAAGACCCTTAAAGTCTCTGGCCAGAACAGAAAACAGTTGCTATTTGTGCACGTTATAAACCATTAAGACCTAAAAATGAGCCAGTAGAGGCTTGTGCTGGAGCTGTTATTGGCCTTCCAGTGAAAGCCAGAGAGTGATTGGCTTTTAGATAAGGAGCCCCCCTTGAAGCTGGGCCAGCCCACAGTGCTCTGCCTTTAGGAAGCCACAAATACTTTGTATTTCATCCATAAGCTTGGAGCTGAAGTGCTTATTCATTAATACTTCTGCTTGTCCTAAGAGAGCGCATTAAAAAATTGAAATCTAGGTGTTATGTCTTTAGTATTTCCCTGTATACCAGTCTTGTTACGGTATCAAAAAAGACAGTGACATTAATTTGACAGTACTTGTACTCCCTAAAGCCAGGTTGGCTTTTAGTGAAAATCATTTCCTCATCTTGACAGTTGTAAACCCCTAAGGATTCACAAATAATGCTTGGGCAGTAATTGAAATCAGTAAATGTGCTCCAGGAGACAAAACCAGGAGCAGTGGGTGGAAATTGAAAAGAAGCAAATGAAGGTTTGATGCTTGAAAAAGCTTTCTAACTCTTCGGGCTGTCCAGGAGTAGAATGGGCTGTCTTAAAAGGTGGAGGATTCGAAGGTCTTCAGAAATAGTGGACAGCTGCTCGGCTATGTGTATAAGTTGGCATAATGGCTACTGAGGTCCGTTCCAGCTTTCGGATTCTGTGACTTCTTGTGTCTCTTGTCTGTGTCCTCCAGTCCTCTTGCAGAAGTCTCTCCAAGGTGCTGCCGGCCTCTCTCTCTGTCTCTTAATATTCCTTGGGGAGCAGTAGAGCAAATGGTTGACCATTCTTCACTCTATTCTATGTGTCCAGCCCATCTTTTTCTTTTCTTTGCTTCAGTTTTCCTGCGGGATTCCTACAAAGATCTGCCTTAAAACGCACACACACACATCAATATTCTTACATTCTTTTGAAGCTCTGTTGTATGGCTATTCATGGAATCTACCATCTGAAGAGTTGAAGTTGAGGCCCACCCTGAGGGCTGTGGAGAAAGAGCGTGATTATCAAAAGACTTGTGGTCAGAAGGTAATTTATAGCTTCCTAGCATTCTGGTCTAGAAGCCAGTGGGTAAAGACGCATTGGTTCTGTAGCACTTCTTTTTTTCCCTTAGTGATTATGGTTTAATGTGGGAAGCAAGAGGCCTTTAGTTGGTTGAAGCCAAGTTCATCTCAAAGCTGACTAGTTTAAACTTGTGAGCGCTTCATTTCCTTTTTCATAATCATGACTTGACTTCTATTTAGAAGGTTCAGATTGATCGAATGGGGAATCAGTCAGCAAACATGCTTACTATAGGCCACACACTGTTAGATGTTGACTAGTAGTCTGTGCCCTCAATGTGCGTAGCTTGCATTGGGGAGATACTGAGTGTGAGCAACTGTGGTGCTCACTCCGAGTTCTGTCCTGGGGACCACGAGAGCATAGTTTCCGGTTCTGTTTTGCCCTTAGTTTCTGGACAGCCACTCTGGTTTGTCCTTGTTGAATTGGAATTCTCAGGCCAAGTAAATGTTGGAAAAATCTGAAACAAAAATCTACTACAGTGAGTGAGTGAAGGAAAGTCTTATTACACGTCTCACAAGAGAAGCGGGCATAATGCACTTCGGTAGCACGCGGGCACTGGTTCAGTGGTAGAATCAACTTTTAAACCGTTAGTAAGATCCATACTCCACCCATTGGTCCAGTTCATCTGAGTTACACCCTTCCTAGACAGCCCATCGCATGTTCGTCCATGTTCTGTTAACTACCTACTTCATGGGTCCCATGTTCAAAAATGGTGGCTATCTCCACCCTTGGGGTGTGTCAGTTCATATTCAGTACAAGCGCAATGGAGAAAAGCCTTTGCCTGGTCAAAGCCCCATGCTTGAACCCGGCTGGTTGCAACTGGTTTATCCTCTAGGGCTCTTTCTTAAGGAACTAGTTGTTTATAGAAAAGTTTTGAGTACTTTCTGATTGGTTGAGGGACTATCCACAAGATCTTGGAATTTCTTATCCTGCTGTGGAAGCCCAGCCCCCTAGAATCTTTCTGACAGTAAACTCTCCTGCTACTCTGATGATCTGTGCAGTCGATAAACCTTGTTGATGAGCTCAAGGCTGTCCTTAGTGCCTTTTTAGACAGTTGAGGCCACATGTATATAATGCTTTTTAATCAAAAAACTGTATATAATGTTGAGGGTGGACAGTTTCATTCTTTCTTTTTATGGTTCGGATATCTTTCAAGTTCTAAGTGAAGTTAATATGTAGAATTTTCAATGTGTTATGCAGCAGTACATCATGTTAGATAATATCTCTTGGTGAAGTGTGACATCACAGTCTAATAATCAGATCAAAACAGGACAGGAGAGAAAAGTTCCTGGGTCTTTATGGAGGCACACTGTTTGGTGAGGACTACTCACGCCTCTTAAAGTAGACTAGAACTCTTCTGCTCCACCATGTGCAGGTCTTTCAAAAGGCCACGTGAGTAGGTGGGTCGTGCATTTTGACTGTTGTCACTATCCATTTTTACCTCCATCTTGGGAATCTTGAATAGGGGGGCATGGTTCTAATTTTGCAATGTTAAGTCTGTGAGAACATAGTACTTGCTTTACAATGTTCTTTGTAAATTACCATCTTAGAATGCATGTGTTTTGCATGACCCAGTGTAGCAAAATAGATCTGTAATGAGCTACCTTTTATCCATTTAGAAGCAAACTGACTATAAATCATTTTTTAAACAGTGCATTGTCTTCCCTTTAGCTCTTAGTTTAGATAGCAGTTTCACTCCTTTAATGATGGAAGTACCACTTGTTGCCTTTTAATTTTTTTATTTCAAATGCCATTTTCCAACATTAATTTTGAAGGAGAATCCAAGGGAATTTTTAGCATGGAACTAGGAACACAAACCCATAAAACTGGAAAAATTTAAAGTAAGGGCTAGAAATAAATTTTTTTTAATATTTTAAAATTATAATCCTTTAATTACTGTTCTAAAATGTTAGTATTTGAAATGAATTGTCTGAATTGTTTTCCCTGCTCTCTGAAATTACTCCCTTTTAAGTTACCAAGATTACCTTCTTGCTTAATTCGTTAACTTTAAGTTGTCATTCTCTTCAAACTTTCTACAAGATCTAACATTTTTGACTGCATTTTGTGAAACTGTCCTTTGTTTTTTATGACCGTGAAGTTCTTTGAGTCTTGTGCTACCTCCACTGTTTAATTTACATTTTCCTTCATCTTTCCCTTTTCTCTAAAGACTCAGTCCTTGCCCCCCCCCTCTCCCTCCCTCTCCCTCTCCCCTTAGATGTTTCCCCTGAAATTCTTACTATTTCCAAAATTAGATTTGTGATCTAGCAGTCTTTGATGGCTTACCTCGAACTATGGGCCTCCTTCCTACCCATTTTATTTCTCTTAACAATACTACTGATTTCTGACTGGAGAGAAACCTTGGCATCATGCTTGAGTTTTTTCTTCTTAATCCCCTCAATCGTAACACAAAATCTTGTCTGTTTCTTTATTCACCACAGTTCTCAGATTTACCTGTTTTCCTTTTCTCTCTGTGGTAAAGTTGAGTGATTGGAGTTTCAGTTTTTTGGAATTTTAGGAGAGGAAGGTTTTTTTGTTTTTTTGTTTTTTCTTTAGTGTGTACAGGTATTTGTGAGTGATAGTAAAACATGAAAGGTGTGCTTTCATTGTTGGCCAGCAGCCAAAGGAGAAGAGCTTTCTTCTCAAATTTTGTCAGGTGGGATAGCTGGTGTTTGAGTGGGATCCTGAATTTTATTCTTACAAATTTTTATTTTTTTTCATCATATTTCACTCACTTATGTGAGAAGAATCATTCGTTTGGTCATTTTTATTTATTTATTTTTTATAGATTCCTAAATCTTTTCTTACTTGAAACAACAAAGTCGAGGTCACCGTTTGAGCTTCCCTTTTCTTTGTTTCCAGGTTTTGGAAGGAAGGATGTGGTAGAACACTTACTGCAGATGGGTGCCAATGTCCATGCCCGAGACGACGGTGGGCTGATTCCTCTCCACAACGCCTGCTCCTTTGGCCACGCTGAAGTGGTCAGCCTGTTGCTGTGCCAAGGGGCAGATCCAAATGCCCGGGACAATTGGAACTACACGCCTCTGCATGAAGCATCTATCAAGGGCAAGATAGACGTGTGCATCGGTGAGTGTGCGCAAGGGCTCGGGCTGACTGACTCGGGCCTCACAGGCTGGGCATTGCGGTACAGATGTTGGCTGGCCACTCATAGCTTCTGTAGAAAACTGAAATTTTCTCTTGTTCTGCTGTGGCAATCATTTCTCTGTAGAGCATGTAGAGGAGGCATCATTTGCCTCTTCCTCTGGTTTAAGAAAACATTCTTTTCAGCTACAAGGCAAGTGGGAGGCTGGTAATCGGAAGTTAAACTCAGCATTAACTCTCCAGATGCAAACCAAATTCTGCCTGGCGTGCAGCTGAATTTGGATGGATTATGACTGTCAGATCTTGTTCATTTATAATCCTGTTTTCAGCCTTGGCAGCCAGGAAGCCCAGGATACAGTTAGGTATATTGCCGACTTGGACGGTGTATTTTGGATACTTTCAGGTGATGATAGACGAGGTCGCTGAGGACTGAAATTCAGTTTTGTGTATTTTTAAACCCGTGTGCCGCCATTGGAATCGTCGGCCATCTTGAACGAGTGCTTCCGATGGAGTTGTTGCCCAGGGTAGCTTTGTTTTCAGCATAGCTGCTCGTTTCCAGCTAGCTGGTAGACCATTTATGAAGCCCTTCGTCTAGGCCAGGGCCTGTGGGTAGCTCTGGGGATACAAGTACACCCCAGCAAGGTAACCTCTGCCTTTAAGGAGGTCGCATTCAAACAGGGAAAGACTGCACTAAAGGAGCAGGGGGAGAGGGGATAGGATGGATGGGACCTTGGGCCTGCCCTGGGTCCAGGGAGGAGACAGGAAGGGAGTGACCTGGAGCTGGGGCCTCGGCAGGCCATTCCAAACAAAATTCAGCTGATATTTGTGGTGTTTAATCTCTTCCTTTTAGCATATTCTTTATATTTTACCTTCTTATCTAGAGGATTGGGATGGTTCCTCTTAATAACTTGTCATACCTTCTCCTACTGCTCTTCAGGCCCTTCCTTTCACTGACTTTACCATCTCTATCAAGTTTGACTCCTCTGGAACCAGCCAGCGTTGCTGGACGCAGTCACGCAAGTGTCGATGACGTTGCCTCTGAACGTGACCTTCATTTGCTCATGCCCTCCCTGCCCCACTTCCAGTTGCGCATTTGCCCATGCTCACAGTATTCATCTCTTACGGTCGCCATCTCATTCCCTGTTACGGTGGTCACCCCAAACGTCTCCCTCCTATCTCATGCACTTCGCCTCCCCCTACCCACCTCAGTCTCAGCAGGTAATCTCACCAAGAGAAGATTGAGACCCCGTCAACACAAGCTGCTGCAGCTTCTTTCTTTTCCATTTCAGAATTTCTTTTTTGGCTTTACCCCCTTTTCTCGTGTGGCTAAGAGCAAAGCACCCCCCCTTCATCTCCAGTGGGAATTCCTCTCCACCTGTGCTTGTGAGCCTGCCTCCTTCTTGCCTTTTCACAAACGGGATCTCATTTGATCCTCACCTCTCTCTTGTGTAGGTAGTTTAGTCATTATGTCCTCATTTTCCAGGCTTTCTACTGGACATGGGTGCTCAGGGAATTTTTTAAAATAATAATAGGCAGTGTCATGTGAGTAGAACGCATCAGTGTCCGATTGTTTTGGGGTCTCAGGATGGCAGCTGGCAAGGGGTCTGCCCCCTGTGCTTCCAGACCAAGGCTTGGGGTTCTTTGAGGGCAGTAGCTGGGTGAGCAGGACAAGAGTGTGAGAGGGGTGCATTTCCTCATTTACTGCTCATGGTCACTGTGAGCTACTGTAGGTTAGTAGTCTGTGATGCCAGGAGCAGAGAGACTCTCTGGCCTGGGTGGACTGTTTGTCTGTGAAGCTGTCATTAGAAAAAGAGAGTGAGACCCCCAGGCTGCTTCTCAGGGTAAAGGGCAAAGTATGCACATGCTTACCCACCAGTCACCTGGGAAGTGTCAGGAGAAGGGCCTGGAGAGGTTGTGGCCTCCCTGGAGGCGGGTGAGGCTGATGACATTGCAGAGGCGCTTGCCGGCTTTTCACTCTGCAGTTCTACAGGTGAAGTGCTTACCCAGGCTCCAGAGGGAAGGGTGGGGAATAAATGCCTACACACAGTTCTTACCAAGGGAGAAAAAAGCCTTACTGGTTAATATGCAATGGTGAATGGATATATCTTAAAGCAAGCGATATTATCTACGTATCTCTGTCAGCCAGCTGGCGTTTTGATTCAGCACCTACTATGTGCCAGCAGGCACTGTGCTAAATGCTGCAAGTGAGGGGATAGTGGAAGGAAGGACGTTCTCAAAGGATCATGAGTCAGGCAGTTTGTACAGGCATGGGAGGCTGCAGGGCGCTCCCTCATCCTCGAGGCTGATGGCTCAGTGTGCAGTGGGTGGATTATATGTCTCCATGGAGAGAAAACCCAGATTTCCTGGCTCGCTGCCATTATAGCTGATTGTTGTTGCTGGGCAGATTCACGAGGACTAGTCCCCTAGTGGTGTGGACTGTGACTGACTCCAAGGATACTATGATCCGGAAAGGTTCCTAGTCTTGCACACCTGGATGGGAGGGAGTTGGCTGAGCTAGTAATAGTTTGCTAGCTTTGCATTCCTGGCCCCAAATGTCACTGACCAAGCCAGTTGTTGGGTCAGACACGGCATCCGCCAGCCAGCTCCTGCCTATAGGCCAAGTCTCACACCGGGAATAGAGGGCAAGGCAGAAAAGGGTTCCTGCCCTCAGGGAGCTCACAGTCTAGCGGAGGAGACGCCATGCAAACAGTTGTGTACAGACAAGATATAAACAGGATCATCTGAGGGTATTGTCAGAGAAAAGGCACCAGGAATGAGGAGGACAGGGAGAGCGGCCAGGCATGGAGGACGGCCTGAGAAAATGGCTGGAGTGGGGAGCTGTGTGAGGAGCAGCCAGGAGGCCAGCAGGGTCGCCGGATGCAAGCGTATGTGCAGTAGAAGGTGTAAGAAGGCTGGAAAGGTGGGGTGAAGGCACCTTGTGAAGCTCCTAAAAGCCAAGCACGATTTTCTATTTGAGGTTTCTGGTATTTTTGTTGTTATGTCCTTACATGTACATAGAACTTGCTCTAGAATGTAAGCTTCTTGAGGGTAGGGACTGGGACATTTTAGTCTGTGTGCCTCTAGTGCCTGGTCCTTAGTGAATTCTTCAGGTCTTCACTCCCCAGGTCAGCAGCCTAACTGAGTTCCTCCTCCCCATTATAATGACTACCCCATGGTGCTCTGCTTGCAGCCCTTCTTCTTTCCCTGACGGGCTTACTTTGAAAGACCTGAACCATAGTAGTCCTTTGTATACAGACTGTCCATAGCTTCCTGTGGCCTTGAGGACAGGGCTTGGTACCATTGGTTGGGTCTTTCACAGACTGTTTGGGAGGCAGGCAGGCTGGTGAAGCCACTTCGGTAGATGCCTGCTCAGAATTAGGCTTTTAAAGAAATAAAATAAGATGCAAAAGAAAACAGTAATTAAAATAGTTCGACATAGAGTTGACGATCCTCCTGGAATCTCTCCGTGAACCCCTGGTTAAGAACTCCTGCTCTTGGCTTAACCCGTCCTAGGTTGGGAAAGGGCTCCCTGCTCCTTTTTGGCCTTGCCCCCTCTCCCCTCCCCCAGCTGCTTCATAAATGTGCCCTTCAGTTACTCATGCCCTCCTTGCTCCCCTCTCCCCCCTTTACCTCCTTGCAATCCCTCCTCCAGTGTGCCCCAGAGCTCTCCATTGTTTCTGGGAAGCCTCTGCTAGTCTGCGTTCTCTCTGTCCCTAGAGGACCATGTTTTGATTTTGTTTCCCTGTCGTGTTCCCCTGGAGAAGGTTTGAAGGCAAGAAGGTTTTTGAATGTCTCGTCCCCAGACAAACATAGTCCTTTTTATGGAATAGGGACTTAATATATTTCAGGCTTTTTTTTTTATTAAGAGATGCATCATCTAAAATTCATCCTTAAAGGTTTCTTTCTTAAGCCATTTCTTGGAGGAAAAATTAGCATGATTAAGTTTTAAGGGATCATTTATCAGACAGCAAGGGTTTGGGGCAACATCTGAGGTCAGAGTCTTAAAAAACCTGGCACTTGGAATTGCTTTTGAACAGGATACATGAATATATTTGCATTTTAATAGAGATACAAGATGCTACCTTAAACTTAGTTAATGAATTTATTGCTTAATGAATTTTGTGTGTCTGCTCCTCATTATGTTTTGGAAGGAGGGTGAGCAAGAGAGAAGAAAGATCATCCCAGCACCTACAGCATGCTTCTCTTCTCTTTGCTGTTTTTGAGGTCTGGTGTAATCTTTTTGTATAATACACTTAAAATTTGTTAGTCATGCAGATAGCTTTTCACATAAAACAGCTTCTGTCTGACACATTCACACTTTTTTTTTTGGTCATTTTAAACTGTTAATCTGATGGAAATAGACTAGCCTTCCTTTTCATTAGGGCTTGGTCCTGGTGTGCTCATTCAGCATCCCTGTCCAGAAGCTTGGAATTGGAAACTGCCAGCTAGGTCTGCTCACCCCAGTAAAAGCCAGGCTGTCCAGTCTCTGGAAACTACCCTGTCCTGAGGGAGGCTCACTGGAGGGCTTTCTTCTTGGCTCCAGCCCTCCGTCTCTTTTTTTGTGCTTTCCTTCCATCACTGCTGGGCTCTGCCTTCTGGGGCCACACTGAACAGGCCTAATTCATTACTCTTTGCACATGACACCTTCTCAGGTACTTGGAGACAGTTGTCATAGTCCCCCTAAGTCTTCTGTTTCTTTAGACTCAACCTCTGTTTAATCTGCGGGCCCTCTGACAGTGCAGACTCAGGCTTGCCGTCCTGTTGGGGTCCCTTTCTGAGATGGTGGGAACCAGCATTGTACATGCTGCTGCTGCTGCTGCTGCTTTCTTACCAGGTGGCCCATGCAGGTAGAGAGGCTGGTTGCTTCGGGGAGCATTGCCTTTCATCAAGGTCTAGGGTGGCAGGAGCCTTTTGGACCTGGTGCAAGCCTGCCTGTGAGCCCTCATGTTTACTCCAGGGCTCCTGGGTGACCCTTGTAGGCCTCAGTTTCCTCATTGGTAAAATGAGGCAGGACTAGGACAGCTCTCAGGTCTAAATCCTGAGAAGGAAAGTCTGCTTTTTAAAGGCCTTAAGAGAGTTGGGGTTAACAGCTTAGTTTTTATTTCATTGTTGGACGTATGATGTCCTTGGTGTAGGGAATTCCCTGTGAGGGGAATTGTCTCTCTGCCAGGGCCAATCAGCAAGGGGTCTCCCTCTTAGGGTCCGAGTTGCCAAGAACAAGAAGGGGGTAAAGAGCGGCCCTGAGTAAGGTAGCCATTAAGAATCAGAGACAGGATTGAGCCCAGCCCTTCCTGACTCTGGGCTCTCTTTTTGTGTCATTGTGGGAATGAGTTAAATTATTCAAATAAATAAGTCAACATGATTTCTGTACATCCATTTAGGAGGATGTGTGCACATGTATGTAGGCGTATGCATTTGGAGTTGTCCCTTGCACTGAGTTTCCGTTTGGAACTTGTCACTTACTCAGTGTCAGCGGCTGCTCTGATGATGCTGGTGACTCTGGGCATCTGTTAAAAGTCCCTCGCCGCCAGGGGCACAAGAAGATTCCTTAAGGACATTTCTCATAAAATACTAGCAATTGACATGGACTTGACCAGACTGATTCCTGCTGCTGAAGATGGGGCTTAGCCTCTACTGGCATCCTCATTGACTTGTTGCCAGAGAGTTCTCCATAATTGTCCAGAATCTCTCCAGAGGAAAGATGGATGGGGCTGCTGATTGAGTTAGGAGTCATCTTGTAAGGTAATTTACCTTTGGGCTCCCTTCCTGAGGATAGTGGAAGGGCAGCTTCCTAGAGGTATTCTGTGAGGCCACGAGAAATAAAGACCTCTCACCGCTTGCCTTCATTCAGTGCATAAATAAATGCCCATTTTCGAGTAAAGGTGCACAAGGGGAAACTGACCATATGGATGTAGAAAAGCACGGTGGCCGCCTGCTTGATGTGGCCCCCGTGAAAGTCCCTGTGTCTTTGGCTCTGTGTCCCAGAGACAAAGTCTCACTGTAGCCATGGAATGTCACTGCTTGGCTGATTGCCCAGTTCAACAGGGACCCTGCTTTGGGGGGTGGGGGGAACAGTAGTTTTTAAGGACATTGGTAATGAATGCTGCTTCTAAAATTGTAAGGTCTGGAAGAGATGCATGTGAGCCCACCTGTCCATTGGCTTCTGTTCCTTGACATGGGTTGGACCCTTCAGAATCGGACCGCAGAGGGTCTCAGCAAAACAGCAGCGACTCCGTTTTAGAAGCTGAGGGCTGGGGACGGTGTGGTTCCTTGCATTATTTGGTGACTGCCGCCCTCCCTTAGCAGAGGAAATCGGTCTTTCATCCACATGTGCCTCATGTATCATAAGAAGGGACAGAACAAGAGGGATTCATTTGGAGTTCGAGGATCCTGGTTTGAATTCCCACTATTGCTGCTTGTCATCTGTGTGACCCCACGCAAATTGCCAGAACTCTCAGTTTCTTCATCTCTGAAATGAGGCCACTAGAATCAGTGACCCCTGAAGTCCTCTCCAACTGAAACCTGTGGTTCTAAGAACTCTGATCCGAATTGGGAATGCCTGTTTGCAGTCAAGTAAAGAAGACCATGGGCAGCTAGGTGACTCAGTGGATAGAGTGCCTGGAGTCAGGAGCTGAGTTCAAATCCAGCCTCAGATAACTTCCTGGCTGTGTGATCCTGGGCAAGTCACTTAACCTTGTTTGCCTCAATTTCCTCATCTGTAAAGTGAGCTGGAGAAAGAAATGACAAACCACTCCAGTATCTCTGCCAAGAAAACCCTAAATGGGGTCACGGAGAGTTGGGCACAACTGAAACAACTGAACAGTAGCAAAAGAAGTCTGTCTCCAGTGTTAACTAGTGCATTGCCAATCCCTTTCAGACCTGTGTTTGGCATTTAAACCTAGATATACAGGCCCTTTGCAGGCTGCTTGCAACCCATCTTTCCAGCTCTCTAATACCTGCATGCCCTTCGCACACTCTATGGTTCAGCCAGACTGACTTTCTTGTTGTTCCTCACACGTGTTAGGATAGACACTCTGAGGGCAGGGACTGTCTCCCTTCTGTGTTTATGTCTCCAGTCTTTAGCACATGGTTGGCACATTTTAGTTGTTTTTGAGCCCTGTCTGACCTGAATGCTTCACTCCATTTCCTTCCTGGCCTCCTTGCCTTTTCACTGGCCATCCCTCAGATTGGCAATGTATTGTCTTCTCACTTTTTTTTTTATTTTTATTTTTTGAAATTAATATATTTTGATTTATCAACGATCACTTCCATATGCTTTTGAGTTTAAAATTTTTCTCCCCCTCCCTCCCCACCTTCCTCTCCAAGATGGCACACAATCTGATATAGGCTATACATATACATTCCTATTAAACATATTTTCACATTAGTCACGTTGTAAGGAAGAATTAGAACCAATAGGAGGAACCACAAGAAAGAGGAAACAAAACTCAACAGAAGAAACAAAAATAGCAAATAGTCTGCTTTGATCTGCATTCAAACTCCATAGTTCTTTCTTTGGATGTGGATAGCATTTTTCATCACGAGGCCTTTGGAGATGTCTTAGATCCTTGTATTGCTGGGAAGGGTTAAGCTTATCAATATTAGTCATAGCGCAACTTGGCTGTTATTGTGTGCAACGATACTGCTCACTTGTCTTCTCACTTCTGCTTGGCTTCCTTCAAACCTCAGGGCAAGCACCGCCTTCGACATGAAGCCTTTCCTGATTGCTCCAACTACGGCTGCTGATTTCTGCCAGTTCACTCCCTTATTATATAGATTGCCTGGCCTGGTAACTTGAAATCATCAGGGCTGTTTAGGTGCTGTCTTAATATCCCCCTATTTATTATGACTTTCAACTCTCTTTTCCCCATGTTTGTTCTGCCCTTTCCAGTCCAAAGGTCAGTCTCTTTCTGCCTTCTGTCCAACATATGTTGTAATGACCTCATCAAACCTCTTGGCCATCTTTCTTTCATCATCTCATGGTATAGAGTAAAACAAAAGCAAAAACTCCCTTTTAGCCTTACATTCCTCATCAGCCTTGGCTTATTCTCTTCTGAGTTTTTAGCATTCCTTCATAAAAGACTGTACTCTGCATTTTATTTCAGTCTCCATAAACTACTCTTATTTTATCTAAACTTGTTACTGAGTTCCACTTTCATCTCTAGTGATCCTTAGAAAATTCTTCCTTTTTCTCTTTGTTGGAATTGTTTCTTTCTGTCTAGAGAATTTCATTCTTAGTTATTTTCTCCCATTTAGACTGACTTCCTTAGTAGGATTTCATCCTTTTAAACTCTTCCTTTTCCTTTTCCTTTCTTCTTGGAATCTTCTCTACACAAACATCTAGCTTCCTTTTTCTTTATCACACACTCTGAAGTGTAGTGTTCAGTTACCCCTAGGATTTCCATCAATCCATTCAAGCAACCAGTTTTTCCTTGTTGGTGAGAATTAGGTCCATGAGGTATTTCATTCATTTAAAGGATGAAATGATTTAGGCATGCTGCCTAGAAACTAAGTTGCTCTGCTTTGAACCTAACAAAAGATGACCAGCCTTTTGGAAGCCTCCCTCTGGCCTCCCATGTGATGCCCCTCTGCCAAGCTGGTCCATTTCCCAGCTCTTCACCTGTTTTCTTCTGTTGGCCAGGCGCCTGCTGATACCCTGCATTCCTGGCCTGTGGTCATTTTTTTTTTTAATTTAGGAGAAGTATTATAGTGCTTGAGAAAGTGATGTTTGTAACAGATGATGTTGAGAGCCAGTCAGTCCTTTAGGAAAAAGAACAAGGATGCACTATGGCAGCGGAGGACCTGTTGAGATGAACCAGCAGAGATTTGTGGAAGACCCGGTCAGCTTGCTTGTGTGGCTTCCTCCAGTGGTGGTTGGCAGAGAATGTGGGAGTAAACAATGCACATGTTATGGGGGAGGTGTAGAAAGGATTGAGTTGGTGATCAGATAGATGACATAAAAGAGTGTGCAGGACAGTGCAAATTTGAACTGGTTAATATTAACAAGATCAAAATTTTGAAGGCTAGAAAGTGAGACCAGAGCAGAGGTCTGGGAACAAAGGGTAGGATAGTCCGGTGACTGAAGTATGTGCTGAGGTGCAGCCTGGCTCTGTGGAGGTCGGAGCTTCAGAGCACCTGTGCTTAATAAGATCATCAGATGGAGACCCTCCTTGACTCTCTGTCCCTCCCTTGCTTTCTATGGGAGGAGCTGAGGTAGAGGAAAGGTGCCAGGCATGAGAGGTGAGGTGGATTAACTGGGAACCCTTGGTAGAGGCGGGGAACTGCTTGAGAAAGCCAGCCCATCTCGACAGTCATATCACTTAAGGCATAGATTGTTCCATGAATGAGCTAGATGAGGAAAAGTGGCAACCTCTTCTTCATTCTTTTGCAGACATTAGTTGCATACTCAGCCAAGGCTTTCGAATTTAATAACATGGATTTTTATTCCACTCTTTTCTCATTTTCCATTCCTGCCAAAACATCTCCCTCCTTCCTCTTTACCTTAGCCTTTCTCCTATAAACACAGAATGGGGATCTTTTAAAGAGCTCTCAGTTCAGCATTTCAGCCCTGCTAAAATGATGCTGGCAGAATGCCCTGAGTGAAGTCTTATAAATGAGTGGCCTGTCAGAAACTCAGTGACCGTTCCCTGCTGGAACATTTTCTGCTTACAGTTGAGCAGGGCTGGCGTGGCCTGTCAGAAACTCAGTGACCGTTCCCTGCTGGAACATTTTCTGCTTACAGTTGAGCAGGGCTGGCGTGGCCTGTTGAGCTCTTGTCCAGGAAGGAAGTGTAACGTGATTATGGGACCTCCATAATGACTCATCTGGATAATGGAAGCAAATAGAAATATGTTGACCTTTAGTAATTTAGTTCATTGTATGTATGTATGTATGTATGTATTGTACGTAGACCTGATTGATGACCTGGAGAATGTTTTCTCTCTATATTTAAATTATTCAAACAAATATATTTTAGTGGATGCCAAACATAATCTTTAACCTGAGTAGAGCAATTTGTATATATTAAAAGAACGTGCATGCATTTTTGTTTGGTTTGTGACTAAAGCAGTTAAGTTGTTTTTAAGTTGAGTCTGACTCTTTGTGACCCCCAATGGAGGTTTACTTGGCAGAGATACTGGAGTGGTTTGCCATTTTCTTCTCCATCCCATTTAATAGATGAGGAAACTGAAGCAAACAGGGTTAAGTGACTTGCCCAGGATCACATAACTAGTAAGTGTCTGAGGTTGGATTGGAATTCAGGAAAAGGATTCTTCCTGAATCCAGGCCTGATACTCTATCCACTGCGCCACCTGATTGTATGTATCTATATCTATCTATATGGAGAGGGGGGTAGAGAGAGAGAGAGAGACAGAGAGAGAAAGGTTGTCAGAACTCTAGAAGTAATTCTATTCTTGAGCTAGGCCTGTGGTTGTTCAGTTTGTAATACAAACATTATATGAACACATGGGCTCGTATTCTCACTTCCGATGTTCTGACTCTGTGATGCTGGGCAAGTCTCTCTCTTGAGTCTTGGTTTCCAAGGTGAAGGCTTGGACTAAGGTGACCTGTAAGGTCTCTTTGATTCTGTTCTGTTATTTTCAGTTTTTGTCCTCACATTACTGGGGCCTCTGGCACCTGGATTAGTTTGAATTAATCAACAAGCATTTATTAAGCAGCTCCTCTGTGCCAGATACTGTGTGCTGTGAATACAAAGAAAGGCCAAACCACCAAAGCCAATAGGAATATTGTTGGAGGCTTTAAGACCACTGCTTTATCTTTTCTGAATGCTCCGTTACTAGCTACTTTCTGAGTATAGTTAGGTTGATGGCATGACCATTCTAGAAAACCAACTGCCTGCTTTGATTAGGATATGAGCTTTCAAACAAAAGGTTATCATAAGTTCCGCTTATAGTATGGCTATAATGTAAAATGTGAATACTTAATTTCCACGGGCTGTTTTATAAAATATTGCTTGGAGCTAATGGTCTGAATTATAATACTTCCATTTTCACTTAATTAATCTGTTACACACTTTAAATAAAATATTACCATAAGTACAAGCTGTTGAATGTAATAATTTTTTAAAATTTTTAGGCTTTTAAAAGGCATGCTATCTATTTTTTTTTGATATTTTGTCTTTATATCGCTCTTCCTAAATGTCAGTTTTCTTCTTTTTTTTTCCGCTCTTAAGTTTTCTTTGTTATGTATAAGACCAACATTACATGGATGGAAGAATAATAAACTTAGACTTGTCCTTCTGTGTTTCAAATATGTCCTTCAAATATGGTTAAATGAAAAGTTGAGTTACCCAGTTTGTTAGGATACTCAAAATTCACATACCCACCACCAGTTTTATTCAGATCTGTATTTGAATCACTAGGTGATTTTCCATATATCTCTTCAAAATATTCATGAAATTCATAGTGATTTTTGTCTCCTGCTGTGTAGTCAAATTTACAGCTTATTTCAGTCAATGAACATTTCTTAAGCACCTTCCATGTGTCAGGCACAAATGGCCCGTCTGTTGGTAGTGATTGGAGAAGTGTACTAGGGTTCCATGGCCAATCAAGAAAATTGTTGTGGGAGGAGTAGAAAACTAGAGAAATAAGTATGCTTGAATATGTTGATGAATAAGATCATAGGATTTAGAGTTTGAAAGGACAGTAGAGATTCTATTATATCTTAATTTTACAGATTGAGGAAACTGACCTCATGGAGAGTTTGTGTTTTGCCCAAGGTCACATAGATAGTAATATATAGGGAATGAATAAATTAAAAAAAAAAAAGAAACAAGTCATTTATCAAGTACATACCACATGCCACATGTTGCGTTAAGTGCTGCACATGCACGCTCACATCTGTGTGTGTGTACACTGTCTCCATCCTCAATTAGCTTACATGGTAGAATATATAATATATTATAAATTAGAATATTAAAATATATATAATAGGATATGTATAAAATAAAATAGAATATAAAATTATAAATTATAATAGAACAGACATAGACAAACGGAGCTCCCAAATTCAGATAAATTCTGCAAGTATTAAGTGTTTGCTATGTGTCAGGCACTGCTAGGCTATGGAGGTATAAGGACAAGAATGAAATTGCCTTTGCCTTCAAGGGTTTATAGTCTATTGCAAGGAAACAACATTTACACAGAAAATTAAATAAAAAATATGTACCAGTTCATAGGCATTTATTAAATGCTTACTATGTGCCAGGCCCTGTACTTAATGCTAGGGGTATAAACAAAAACAAAAGGACAGTCCTTGCCCCTGAGGAGCTTACATTCTGTCAGGGGAAGACAACACGTGAAAGGGAGTTGAAAAATATGGGGGAAGTGGGGGAGGAGGTACTCGCATAGAGGCGTGGTGGTGAAGTCAACAGGATTAAGGATTGCTAGTCTGGGCCCTTCATCAAAATGGAGGCTCTGGGAGCTCGCCAGTGGAAGATGGGGGCAAGGGAATAGGAGAAGGCAGCACAATTACGGTGGTAAAGTCCTTCGAATGAAAGGAAAATGGTATGGAGTGATTTCTAAGGGGGAGAGTAGAGGGTATGAGCATATGGGAGAGTCAGGATAGGTTTCTTGTAGGAGTTAGCCCTTGAGCTGAACTTTGAAAGAAGAGGAGGATTCTGTGAGGCCTAGGTGTGAGGAGGAGTGCTTCCAGGTACAGAACCTCAGTTCTTCCTTTATAAAATTAGGGGGTTAAACTAAATGGCTTCTGAGGTCCTTTTGGGAAATGGAGTGACACATGTGAAGAACAGCTGGAAGGTCAATTGCATGCAGTGTAGCCTGTTTAAAGGAGAGTTATATAGAATAAGTGTGGAAACTGAGACTGAGAGATGTCAAGTGACTTGATGAGTTTTTTTTTTAAAATGTGTTTCTTTTAAGCAACAAATTGTAGAGTTTTGGTTGTTTTTTAAAAAAATCTAATTTGTTACTTTTTTATTTTATTGGATTGTTTAATCCATTTACATTTAAAGTTATGAGTTATGTTTATATTTTCCTCCATTTGTCTCTAATATTAAATTTTTTTGTTTGTTTTTATTTTTTTTGTTTTGGTAAGGCAATTGGGGTTAAGTGACATGTCCAAGGTCACACAGCTAGTACGTGTCAAGTGTTTGGTCTGAGGCCGGATTTGAACTCAGATCCTCCTGACTTCAGGGGCGGTGCTCTATCCACTGCGCCACCTAGCTGCCCCCCTCTAATATTAAATTTTTAAAAAATTACAATTTCCCCCTCTTCTGCTAAAAACACAATACTATGTTCCTTCAGTTACTTCAGCTTTTTCTTTTTTAAGGTGGTCCTACTCCCATTGGCTCTCTTCACCTTTACCTTTGATCCTCTGCTTGGTAGTTACCCCTTTCCCTTTGGAGTTTTGCTTTCTTTTGTCTGGTTATTTAATTCTTCCACTCTTTGTTTTCCTCTCAGTCAAGTAGCTCTCCCCCTTCTTCTCTTCCCCTTCAATCTGTCCTGTTCGTTAGCTTTTTAAATTTCAATTTTTGTGCCCTTTTCCAGGGAGAGGTTAACTGTCTCCATTATCCACTGTCTTCTGTCTGCTCTAGACTCATTCTCTGGTTCTTGGCCCCTAGAATTATCTAGTCTCTCTATTTCTTCTGTTTCCCATGGAATCCTACTTTCCAGGGTATCCATTCTAGGTTCTGTGCTCTTGGCAGTTTCTGCCACTGCTACTTGTAGATCTTGCACCAAGGATTCCTTTTTTCCATTGTGTCTCACCCCAAGAACAAAGCCAATTCCTTTCAGGTGACAGAGACACCAGGACAACTCTCAAACTCCCTCTGCCCTACCCACCATATTTCTGACTACGCAGCCCACCCCTGATCTATACCCTCTCCCTGGTTTCCTTTTCTCCAGTTGCCCAAAAATTTCCTCCGTGGGCCCTCCCTTTCTCTCAGGTTGCCTTTAGGCGTTCTTACACCCACCGCTCCTCTCAGGGTAGGGTGAAGGTCTTTTCAAGCAACGAATTCCCCAGACCCCAATCCGGCCTCCCGGTCTTCCTTCACAGAACACCCCTCTTTATTCATCACTGGAACCACCTCCCACTACCAAAGCAAGGCCTCTCGCTGTTCCCTCCCCATCTGCAGGTTCTTCTCTTCCCCTTATTGTTAATCCTCACTTTGACCAGTGCACATCCTACATACCCCTCTGACCCTGTAATTCCCTCCTCCTAGATCATTCACTCTCCCATTTTATAATGTATGTAGTGCCATGACAACAGCAGCAACAACACCGATTTCCTTGTCGGCAGGGAGTTGCCAGGTTCTGTCCATCATGCCCCATAGCTCTTTACTGTTCCCTCTGCCTGATTTCTTCCTTCACCCCTTTCTTTTTGTGTTCACTTAGAAAAGACTCTTACTGGTCTCTCTGCTGTCGCTCTGTTGCTGCTCTTGGCTGTTGCATTCAATCATGCCTCCGTGTCTGTTGTGTGGGGCATTTGAGAAGCAAACAATCCCTTCAGGTTTGGTTTTCTAGGAATGGTTCAAATGCTTCTTTTATTATTTAATATCCATCCCTTTTATTTATGGTTAAGCTCAGATTTGCACGGTAGGTCACCCTGGGCTGCATATTGAGCCCCCGTTGCTCTTTGGAACACATTATTCCATTTGCTTTTGTATTTTCTGTGGGTACAGAAGAGTCTTGCATTATTCACACTTTCTTTCCTTTGTATTTTGAAGAGCTTTCTTCTGATTGCTTATGGAATCTGTTTTTTCTTAAGTGAATTGTTAATTGACCATTAAGTGTCTTGGAGTTTACAGCCTTGGGTTTTTTCTGGAGGTGATCTATAAATTCTTTCAGCTGTTATTTCATTCTCTGCATTCAGAAGTCCTGGGTAGTTCTTTTGCATTATTTCCTGCGTTATGATGTGAAGTTTTTTTATTCTGTCATGTTCTTCTGGGAGACATATGATCCTTAGGTTATTTCTGCCCCTCCTGTCTTTGAGATCAGTGTGTTTTGCTTACCCCAGAAGAAGAATTGTTGGAATCTGAAAGCAGATTGAAGCAAATTTTTTTCCCCATTTAATTGTATTTTATTTTTTTCCAATTACATGTAAAATAGTTTTCAACATCACTTTTATAAGATTTTGAGTTCCCAATTTTTTTCTCCCTTCCTTCCCTCCCCTCTCCCCAAGATGCAAACAGTCTGATATAGGCTATATATGTGCAGTCATATTAAACATATTTCCACATTAATTATGTTGTGAAAGAAGAATCAGAACAAAAGGGAAAAACTGAGAAAGAGAAAATATACGTGAAACATACTTTTTAAACTTTATTATCTTGTTTTTTTTGGTCTGAGTTTTCTTTTGCAACATGGCTAATATGGAAATGTTTTGCATGACTACACATATGTAATCTATATCAAATTGCTTCCTTCCTCAAGGAGGAAGGAGGAGAGGAGAGAGAGAATTTGGAACTCAAAGTTTTAAACAATGAATGTTAAACATTTTTGTTTACATATAATCAAGAAAAAAATAAAATAAAAATTAAATGTGAAAAAAATAAGAGAAAGAAAATAAATAAGTGTACACACACCTCCTCTCTGCCCCCTCCATTCCCCCAAATTTTTGATCTATAACACGCTTGAGAAGAGGCCATCCAACCTTCAACTGAATACTTTGCAGGAGGGAGCGCTCACTACCTCCTGAGAAAGCCCATAGTGTTATAGAACAACCACCATTATTAGGAAGTTTTCCCCTACATTGAATTTGAATGTACGTCAGTGTATGTTGGGGCACGTGAGGTGTCCAGGGAGGGCTATCACCTCAGGTGTAAGGGCTGCTCATCCATTTTTGGTGTCCAGCTGATTGTGCTCCAGGAGGCTGTAGCACGTGCATTGGCTGTGTCCTGGTAAAGGACAGGCCTTGGAAGCCGTTGGTGAGTTAGGGGGATGTCTACCCCAACCTGCAGTTCATGTGCAAGTCAAGACATCACCTGGGATGTCATTGGCCCTCTTCGAAAAGAGGATGAACAGTTTTGTTTTCATAGTGAGCATGTTTTCTTTTAACCTTGGGGGTTTTTTGGTAGCTCTTCTGGATCGTCCTTTCTGTATATTTGCATTACCAGTCCACTGCTCTCTTTTTTGCTTTCGCGAGCCAGGCACTGCAAATTCTAGCTTTTTGTTTTTGTTTTTCTGTGCAGGCTCTAAATTCTGCTCTCATAATTGTCATTTAAACCACTCCAGCACAGAGTTGTTGGTCCGTGTTCTGCTCACTTTCCACAAGGTCCTTTGTCTCAAAGCGTTGGGTTGGTTTTTCTTTGTTTACAGTATTTACTCATAGATGCAAGCGCTCTTTTCCTCGATCTGTTGGCCTTTCTTCTGCCTGCTATTCATGTTTTCCCTGTTGATTTATCTGGCTACATTCAAGGTCTTTGAGTTTTCTTGGCAAAGATATTGGATTGGTTTGCCGTTTCCATCTCCAGTGGATTAAGGCACGCCGGCTAAGTGACTTGCTCAAGGTCACACAGCTGGTAAGCAGCTGAGGTTAGATTGCAACTTGGGTCTTCCTCACTGACCCTCTGTCTGCTCTGATGGTGGTTCCCTTTAGGGCTGCATAAGCTGGACAATTCAGGGCTCACCAGCCTAAGTCTCTCCTACAAGTCATTTTGGGGGTGGGGGTGGAATTGGCCCCAAGTGGATGCTGTGCTTTTCCTCTTGGGCTTTGTGGAGTGCCACATAGCCATCCTCATCCTCGCCCCGCTGACCACGCACAGACTGTGTCTTGACCTGGTTTCTCTGTTCCTCCTCTGTCCCAATGCTGGCAGATAAAAGGGCTGCCAAGCTGGTGCTGTGGTTGATTTTTGGGGTGGGGAGGAGTGGGATGTGATATGGAGCCCTATTTCAAGGCCAGGCCCATATCCTGCCCTCTGTCTCGGCTCTCCTGCAGAAACCTTTTGCAGGACAGACTGTCTCCTTGCTCTGGAGCTGACTGTGGCCCCAACCAGTTTCCATAGTACTGCTGAGGCCTGCTCTCTGTCCCGGCAGAAACAGACTCCTGCAGCCTGGAGCTGGCATCTCCCCGGAACCGGAAAGAGGCAGGGTGTGGGCTTGGGCTGGCACAGCCCCACGGCCTGTGATCTGGCGTGGAGGGAAAGGGTGCTGAGGGAGCTTAGGAGAGACATCAATTCCTGAATTTTTTTTTAATCTTCTTTTGGATTTTGGGCGACCTGAGTCGTGGAGACAAAATTTCTTTATCTTTGGTCCAAAATTTCTGTTTTGGAGAGGCTCAATGTCTGTCTGATCTCTTGTTGATCATGTGACCTGGAAGTTGAAACCTGATATGGGGAACACCAGAGAATGAAATGGAAACTGAAGTGGCTGAATCCCATTCCCAGAAGAAGGTTCTGAGGTTCTAAATGACCTGGGCCATGTCGTGGGTGGTACCAAATCTTTGCTGTTGCCATTAGGTCTCTCAGCACGAAAAGGTGGTAGTAAGCAGGAGCAGCACCAGGAATACGGGGGCTGCGGCCAAGATGCTGACACTTGTAGCATCGTTGCTGGTGCCTATCACAAGTCCGAGAGGCTCCCCCTTGGCTCACTAGCGACGCTCTCCCTCTGCCAGAGAGTACCAAGTGCGTTGTGTAGGGTGGTAGGGTAGGGAGGGAGCAA
This sequence comes from Vombatus ursinus, assembly GCF_900497805.2. Classification (NCBI taxonomy): domain Eukaryota; kingdom Metazoa; phylum Chordata; class Mammalia; order Diprotodontia; family Vombatidae; genus Vombatus; species Vombatus ursinus. Next base: position 3,177,744 of record NW_020949971.1, read on the forward strand.
CTCTGAGCGTGTGTGTGTGTGTGTGTGTGTGTGTGTGTGTGTGTGTGTGTGTGTGTGTCTGTGTTGTTAAACACTTTCACCTCCCCCTTGTTGCTAGAAAGCAAGCCTCCTGCCTACCGTGCTGCCTGGCCTGGTCCTCCAGGCCTTCCCTGGAAAAACATTGAGTATTGTACTGGCAGCATTGTGGAGGAGCCAGTTAGTTTCACCCACTGCACATCTCCATGCCCACTCTTGTGCCCCTGGGCTGCTGCTGCCATTGGGAGCTGTTGAGCTGGCCTCCCCATCTGGGGCCCAGTGTTTGTGCCAGCTACTGTCTGTTCATGTCTGATGCTGTTGGGACCCTGAATCAGCCTGCTGCTTCTTCGACTTGGGTCATGCTAGGGCATGAAAGTCACTGCTGCTGTGGCTTGTTTTTCTTTCTGTTTTGAAACAGTGTTGCCACAGGCCTGAGCACTATTGGGCCGCCATTCCTGGGGCCTGACTCCGCCTGTTTTGGGAGACCCAAGTGCCAGGCTATGCAGAAGGTTGCTGCATGTTCCTCCTGTAATCTGCAGGAGCCGTTCTTGCTGCTGGGTCCTGACTGCTTTCCTGTGCTGGGAGAAAGACTTGAGATAATACTGAAAGCAGGAAAGCCACAGACCCCTAGGCCAGTACACATGCCATTTCTGCTGCGATTAGGGAAATGCTCCTTGGGCCCACATTCTGGATTCTCCACGTGCTCCTCACCTGAAGTTGTGGAGGGGTTACAGTTCATAGTTCAGGGGTGAGAGTGGAAAGAACCTTTGTAAACTGCCTGCCCTTAACTAAATAATGGGGTGCCAGTGGCACATTTGTCTGTATCCTCCATTTTGGAAATGTTTCTGGGCTTCTGGGTAGAATTTAACCTACCCCAGTGATTTGCAGCAAAGGATAGCATCCTTGTGGCAAAATTGCAGTGGGCCTCTCAAATTCCAGATTTGAGAGATAGGCAGAACTCATGTTCTTCAGTTGTTAGACAGTTCTGGAATCCTAGGAACCTGCCTGGTTTTGTATTCTCTCACTGTTGAGGCCCCTCACACCACTTCTTAATGGTTAGTTCTCTCTTGATACACAAATTATTATTTGCTGGTTCAGCAGCTTTGTCATTTCCAGAAAGCCATTAAAAACCAAGTAGTTCCGTCCTTATCCACATGCAGATATGAGTTCCTTAAACCTGGGAAGTTTCTTCTTTCAATAAGCCTTCTCTGAGGCAATTAGGTAGTGATCATTATTATCATCATCAAGGTAGCCACTCAGTTAATAAGAGTTCTCGGCCTGGAATCAAGGAAGACTTCAGTGTGAATCCAACCTCAGACGCTTACTCGCTTTGTGACCCTGAACAAGTCACTTAAACTCTGTTTGCCTCAGTTTCTTCAATATAAAATGATGACATAATAGCATTCTACAGACTTGTGACAATATCTATAAAGTGTTTAGCACAGTATCTGACACATTGTTCATCATTTATTTTTGAAGAGAACCAGTGACCCACTGGGGATGTCTTTGACTTGCAGTTTCTTAGATTTAAGTGAGGCAGAATTGCGCAAAGTTGTCAACCTCTGTCTTCCTGTGTCATCGAAGTCCAGTGGCAGAACATTGGGATTTAGTGGGTGGCCTTGGCATCTTTGATATCTGACCAAGCTCTAAGCACCCAGTGCCTGCTGGAACGTTGATCATTGCAACAAATTGTTCTCATCCACCCCTTCTACTGAGGAAAGTTTTCACATGCTTGGGGTAGACACCCCCTTCAGCCCCCCCCAACTCACTGAAAGGTTTGAGGCCTGTCGGTTACCTTCAGCCTGCTTTAACCTGTCTGCAGAGGCGGTTTGCTACGGTGTAGCCCCTGAACATGCTACAGCTTCCTGAAGCCAAAGACTGTGGAGGAGTAGCCCTGAACAGGGCCCCCAATACTCCCACCAGAGGTGCTGAATGCCTGGCACTTGGATGCTGTGTAAGTGCTAATTCCCTTTCCCCAGTTGCTGTTAGGAAAACAAACACATCCAGTTCCAGTAATAATAATTAGCATTTACATAGTCAAGTTTTGGAAAGCACTTTACATATGTTATGTCATTTGATCCTTTGTGATGATGAAGTTGCTAAGATTATCTCCTTTGTACAGATGAGAAACTGAGGCTGAGTTCCAGTGACTTCACACACCCAGCAAGGTAGATCCAGTGTGAGGTAGCATTGGAACTTGGGTCCTCATGACTTCAAGTCCAGTTGTTTATCCATTGTGACACCTAGCTGAGCAGAGCACCACAGTGAGGGGAGATCTTTTAATCCCTCCAGATTAAGGCCCTTCAGGCTGCTTTGAGGGTAAACTGAGTGTTGCAGAGAGCTGAGTAGAATTTGGAAGAAGCTTGGATAACTAGGCTGGCAGCCCAACCCTGCTGGAGAACAGTTCACAGTGACTCAGCCTACACCCCTTGATCTCTTCTTGCTGAAGGACCACAGGCAGTTTCCTCTCTCATTTCCCAGGAAGGGGAAGAGTCGCTCCCCACAGTGATTGACCACTGTCTTTGGAGCCATCACCAAACCATCTCTCAGAGAATGAAGGACAGTCGAGGCTCACTTTCTCTTGCATGCTCCATCCTCCAATTCTAGGAGCGTCTTATTTTCCAATGCTGCACTCCTGCATCATTTGTTTGGGCTAGGCCTGACTCAGACCAGTCTCCTGGCAGGTTAAGTTTAACATTAGAACAAAATGAGATACCTGTAGGCCATTCCGCGATAACAGTAAGCCTTTTATTTACGTAGCCATGACCGAAGGATTTCAACCATTATAGGCACTGAGGACCAATCAAATTGGTTCAACTGAATGAAGCTCAGTTGCCTGAGTTGCCCCTGGTTTTCCTACCATCAGGCCTCAGATTGAGACTGGAGCTGCTCAGGATAACAAGAAGGTGATGGCAGCAGCCTGAGCCTTCACCCATGCCTCGAGGTTGGCCTCAGTCTCTTATGGAGAGCCCAGCCTAATGTGCAGGGATTGGGAGATTGGGAATAGCTGCTATTTTCATGGTGCTCTGAGGTTTATAAAGTGCCGTGCACATAGCATCCTACTCTTCCTGCCTTCTCAGAACGAAAACCACAAGTGGCATCCAGGCTGATGTAGGCCTTTTGGGGCCTGGCTTGACGGCAGTTCAGGTCTCCTGGAAAGGCTCTGCTGTCTAGGCCAAGCTTAGACTCTCAGAACCTCCAATGTGAGCAGAGGAAAGGATCTTGCCATTTGTTTACCACCCCTGAAGTCTAGGCAAGGGTTGGCTACCAAGCAGTGGGGAAGGGCAGTAGAAGTGTATCATGGAATGTCTCCAGTATAGACGTTTTCATGTGGGAGCTGTGCGTGGAGGTTCCTGAGACAGGGCAAGGTGGAAGGGTGGGGAGATGAGGACCATGGCTAAGGAATAGACAGCCTATTGGACAGAAAAAGACAAGGTGAGAAAACATGTTTTTCAAGGGCATAAGTAGTATTGAAGGAAGGGGCTGGTATATCTTCTTCAGAGAGCCAGGGGAAAGATGGGTAGAAAGAGGTGTGTTCTTTTCCACAGCAACTTGTAAGTGAAGGAACAATCCAGGGAAAGGAGGGATTGTGGTTAGAAGCCTTTGTAAAAGGGCGCAGAGGAGAGGCGCCTTGGGCTTCTTAGCCCTAAAGAGAAGGATACTCATGGCTTCATGGAGAATATGTATCTTTGTTACTGAATAATTACTTGGAAAAGAAACTAGAAAAATTTCCAATGCCTGGCATATAGACTAGGCACTTAGCAAATGTTTATTGACTGACTGAAAAGTGAAAACTCTAAAATTTTTTTTAGTAGATTTCAAAATATTTTAAATATGAGAATGTGAATAATGTGAGCTGGCCTGATCAGACTCAGAAGGAACATACATTCTCAGAGGTTATTGTATAGGGGGCAGCGAGATGGCACAGTAGATAGAGCACCGTCCTTGGAGTCAGGAGGACCTGAGTTCAAATTTGGGCGCAGACACCTACTAGTTGTGTGACCCTGGGCAAGTCACTTAACCCCACTGCCTAGGCAAAAAGAAAAGAAGTTATGGTATCCATTTAGCTTCAGTTTTTCTGATCTCAGGCAGATTTCTAGAAAAAGCAAACTGCATTAGAATATCTCCAAACAAAAGAGGCTGTCATTCTGGAATATTTGACACATAGGCCTCAAAATCTCATTGTTTCCATTAGTGAAATGCCAAATTACCTTGCAAAGAGCAGATGAGAATGTTGGGAATTCATGAAACCATGTCTATTTAGTCCTCAGGAAGGATATGTAGGAAGAGTAAATAATTCATTATTCCAGGAAAAGATAGCCATTCCGCCACACTCCTCCTCCAGTGTAAATTGTGGTCAGGGTAAGCATATCCTGCCGATTTCCCAGATTCCGTCAGCTCTCCTGGCAGAGAGGCCATCATTGATCTTGGGCATATCTCTGAAATGTTGGAGGGCCTCTCAGCACTTCAATTGCTCAGCTTTTTAGGCATCCTCCTTTATAGGATAAAAGTCATAAGAAGAATAAGGTGAAAGTTAGGCTTTTACCAGGAAGAAATGATGAGAAATTCCATTCAAAATAATTACAAAATGCGAAGAGCATTTAGGTATTAACTTACCAAAACACAGTTAGGACATATGAATACAACTGGAAAATACTCTTTACAGAAATGAAGGAAGACATATAATTGAAGATAGATTTCTTGTTCATGGTGAGACCTTATGAGAATGAGAATGTCAGTTAGGAAAATCTGAAACAAAAATCTACTACAGGAGCGTGTGAAGGAAAGCCTCTATTACGCTTCTCTTGAGAAGCGGGCACACTGCACCCTAATGGCACGTGTGCACTGGGACAGAAGTAGAGTGAACTTTTAAATGGTTAGTAAAATCCATACCCCTCTCATTTGAGCCAGGATTGGACCAGCTCATTTGGATTACACTCTTCCTGAACTGCCCATGCCACGTTCCTCCATGTTCCTCTTTGTCGTATTCATACATCCCATGTTCAAACATGGAGGCTATCTCCACCCTCAGGGTGTATCAGTTAATATTCAATAAGCTTAGTAAGCAATCACAGTGGAGAAAAGCCTTTGCTCCTTCCTTCACCACAAAGGGGTTGCCATCGGGTTAGCCTCCAGGGCTCTTTCTTAAGAAACCAGTTGTTTTGCAGAATGTTTGGGGCACTTTCTGATTGGTTGAGGAACTATCCAAAAGATCTTGGAAGTCCTCCTCAGAATTCCTCTGTTCTGCTGGGGAAGCCTAACTTCTAATCCTTTCCCACACAGTCAATCATAAACCATTTTCAAATGCCTACTGTGTGCCCGGTACTGTGCTGCTACCTAAAGTACAGAGTTAGTGCTATGCCAGTAGACTGTCAAAGGATTACTTAAAGAACTAGAAAAAGAGACATTCATTTGGAGGGCAGTTAGAGCTGAGAGCTGTTCTGAAAGCTAAGGTTCAAATCTCACCTCTCACCAATAATGACTGTCTTTCTGGGCCTGCTTGACTCTGTGTGGCAGAGAAGGTGCCAGCCTGCACTGGTCACGATTCTGCTAGCTGGCTCGAGGGCTCATCTGTATTGTCAGCTGGCCATTGGCAAGCTTCTCTATTATTTAACTGGTGCTATCTTTCTGCTGATTCCATTGCTTGTGGCAGCCTCCAGGAGCTGTGGCACAGGGGACCGAGTGGTTTCCTGGCTACTTTAACTGGGCCCAGTGAACATCTAGTTTTCCTACAAGACTTCGTCTATAACCCAGGCCACAGCTTCAGCTCAGTCATGGCAGCACTCACTCGAAATGCCTTGGACCTCTGGTACAAAGGCTAAAGGGGCATGTGGCTGAGAGAGGAGGGCCCAACCAGAAGGACTGCCTATTGTTGGGAGGGTGAAGAAAGCCTTTCCAAGCAGAGTCCCCAAAGTATAGTGCCTCAGGCAGCTTTGGCCTCCTGGCTGTGTAACCTTGTTGGGTCCCTGCTCTCTCATTTCATGGAATAGGGGTGCTCCTATAAGTAAGTCCTTGTCACTCTGGGCAGAAAGGTTACCATTTAGTGGAATGTGATATAAATCCTTCTGTAAAATGGAATTCTTCCACTCCCATCCCTAATTTATTTGCTTTTGTAAACCCAAACTTGGCGATGTTTGACTTGCACCAATATAAATACTCTTCGAGCAGGAAAAAACAGAACAAAACATCTACCCTCACTTTTATCCAAGTAGTTGCCTGTGCCTGTGAATTCCTAGCTTCAGGCCCTGTCCTGATAATAATCTTGATTATTGAAGCCATGCTGGATGTCCTATTGCAACAGGGACTTTCTTGGGGTGGGGCGGTGTCCCTCGTGCCTCTGTGAAATCACATGTCCAGTCTGTCCTTATCGCTGGAGGGGCCAAAGGTTTGTACATTTTAAGGGCATTAATGGTTAGAAAAGCAGAAGTTATCAGACCTTAGGCCGTTTTAAAGAAGTATTTATCAAAATTCAGGTATACTAATTAGAACATAAACTGCTTTCAAATAGGCATTGTTTCATGAATGTTATTTGTAGCCGCAAAAGTCTAGCAGCGTTTGGCTTACAATAATAAATACTTGTTGATAAACAGAAATACAAAAGTAGATCTGTTAAGAAACTAAGTAATTCCCAGAAGCAATCTAATGCAGCAGTCCAGTGTGTGATAAACTCAAGAATTAAGCTACTTAGGGGAAAGGACTCAATTTGACAAGACTCAATAGGGAATGTAGAAAATATTTTGAGTCAATTAAGTTTAGACTAGCTCCTCCCCATTTTACAGATAAGGAAACTGAGACTCAGGCAGTTCAGTGACTTGCTCAGGGTCACAAAGCTATTAAGTGAAAAAAACCCCAAAGTTAATAAGTGTTTGAGGATTTGAATTCAGGGCCTCCTGGCTCTGAGGGAGTCCAGTGTCCTAGCCGCTGTGCCAAGCTGCCTGTGAAGGCAGCTATGTGGTGAAGTGGAAAGAGAGCTGAGCCTAGAGTCAGAAGACCTGAGTTCAAGCTTGGCCTCAGAGACTTAGTACTGGTGTGACCCTAGGCAAGTCACTTCATCCCTGTCTGCCTCAATTTTATCATTTGTAAAATGGGGGTAATAATAGCACCTCCCTCCCAGGGTTCTCCTAACCATCAAATGAGATAGTAATTGTAAAGCGCTTGGCACAGTGCCTGGCACGTTTCAGGCACTGTGGAGATGCTTCTTTACCCATTCCCTTCCTAAGTATACTGTATGTCACAGTAAATTCCAAGTGAATTTGTGACCTAAATATAAAAATGCCATATAAAGTAGAGATTCCTGTTACAAATCTCAGGGGAAAATTCATAACCAAACCAAGGGAGAGCTAAATACACAGTTTGGGTTATAAAAGATTAAAAAGGTTTTGTATGAACAAGTCAGGGCAGCTCGGTAGTGCAGTGGGTAGAGCCTGGAGTCATCTTTATGAGTTCAAATCTGCCCTCAGACAATGACTAGCTGTGTGACCCTGGACAAGTCACTTAGCCTGTTTCCTCAGTTTCCTCATCTGTAAAATGAACTAGAGAAAGAAATAGCAAACCGCTCCAGTATCCTTGCCAAGGAAACCTCAAATGGGGTCATGGAGAGAGAAACCCCTAAACAACAACAGAAATGAACAAGTTAGTGAAGATAGAATTTCAAAAAAAAAAGCTAATTTGGAGCCACCTTGTATCAAATGCCTGATAAGTCTGTTATCCAAGATGTATATAGACGTGTGTGTGTGTGTGTGTGTGTGTCTGTGTGTGTGTGTGTGTGTGTATGTGTGTGTGTATGTATGTATATCTCTTTTTCTTGCCCTCTCGAGTTGGGTTTATTAACCATTGTGCTACTTTGTTTTCTTTCCTGATCAGCCTCTCTTTTTTAAACCAGTAAACTAGTATCAAATTGTTTTAATGACTATTTTGTCATAGTGCAGTACTGATACTGATAGAGCCTCAAGCCACTTTTCATTATTACCCTGGAGATTCTTGACCTTTTATTCCTCCATATGAATTTCTTTTTTTCCTTAGCTTAATAAAATAGTCTGCTGATAGTTATAGCACATAATATGTAAATCAGTTTAGCTAGTACTGCCATTTTTATTTTATCAGCTCAACCTACCTCGAAGTAGTTATTATTTCTCCACTTATTTAGATTGGCCTTTATTTCAGGGGACAAGGGCGGGGAGTGTTTTATCATTGGATTCATATAGTTCCTGGATACATCTTGGTACATGCGTTTATTTTCAAAGGAACAGTCACAACCTTAGAGTAACCATGTGACATTGCTTCAAATCACTTATGAAAAAAAAATTAAAAACATTCTGAGATTTGTTCTCACCTTTCAAAATGGCAAAAGTGATAAATGATGGAGCTAGTCACCATTAGGGTAGCTGAGAAGACAGTGAATCCTTTACTGAGACTAAAAGGGTTTCTCACAAGAATGGGATGAGTAAATCAAGTAAAATGGAAAGTACAAGGTCTACTTATTTGGTGTGCAAAAGGTAAGATTGTAGTGTGTAACTGGGGCCACCCAAAGGAGTGGGGGGTGGAGAACAATGGAAGGGTGATAAAGGAGCCCACTGACATGTTGGGGGAGTCTCAGTGGGACTCAGATTGACCACTTCAAATCAGGACGACCCATCAGCTCCTTTCCTGGGGCCAGAGCCGCTACCTCTAGCCTGGGATGGCCTAGCTACGTGCTTTCTCTGTCTTAAACAGTAGTAGGGACTTAGAACCCCCAAAATGGGACTGAGAAGGGAGAGGGAAAGGACGCAAGTTGCACTGTGGTCTTCAGGCCATAACAGAGAGAGATAGTCTAGCACGTTCTTGGGCTCGTGGGGATGCGCCCGAAGGAAACTTAGATACCGCTGGGGCCTTCCCTCTGTCGAGGGGCTCATCCATCCTGTCTGTGTCTTGTTTCTTGCGCAGAGTTGTTTGCATGCTGGCTTGTCCATTGGATTCTCGAGGGTGGGGCTATCTTTTGCCTTTCTTTGTATCCATGTCACTTTAGCATAATGCCTGGCATCGAAGAAATAATCCTTAATAAATCCTCAGCTCCTCTAATGGTGACTGGCTCCATCATTTATCACTTTTGCCGTTTTGAAAGGTGAGAACAGATCTTAGATGGCTGACTCACAGGGGTCCTGGCCCATTTGGTGCCCCTCAGGGCACCCTCCTCAGCTCACAGGCAGGGATACGCCTTGGGATTAACTGTTTTGTAGCATTCTCCGTGTTTGTTCTGTAAATTCTCATCTTGACCTTTTTTGTTTCACCCATTGGTTGAAGCTCCTTGGATGGAGGGATTGGGTCATTTATTGCATTTGTAATCCCGGTGCAGTACCCACCACAGTCCAGGGCAGTATCTAGTAAGCATTTCAGATGGTAGATTGGGGCAGCTGGCTGATTGGCACGGCTGTCCAGGCTCGGTAAGAGCATTGACTTTACTCCTCTGAGTGGGGTAGGTGGTGCATGCAGTGGGGCACAGTGGATAGAGCGCTGACCTGGAGTCAGGAACAGCAGCATTCACAGGGGATCTCAGACACAGTGACTAGCTTTGGGACTCTGGGCAAGTCACTTGACCTCTGTGGGCTTCAGTTTGCTCATCTGCATATTGGGGATAATAATAGCACCTCCTTTGCCGTGTTGTTGTGAGGCCTGTCGAGTTCACTTGTGTAACATCTCACAGACAGGCCCCATCTTTCCTCTGACATTGCCCCCACCCTGGGGCAGGCCCTCCTCACCTCCCACCTGGGCTCCCCCTGCCAGTCCATCCTCTGTTCAGCCACCAAAAGGACTTTCCTAAAGTGCAGGTTCGCTCATGTCGTCCCCTTACTCAGTAAATTCCAGTGACTCCCCCCACCAGGATCAAATACAAAACGCTATCTTTGGTGCCCATAGCTTTTCATGACCTCTCTGCTCCTCCCTTTTTCGCTACTTACCCTTACTCCCTGACAGGTACTCTTCAATTCCGTGATACTGGCTCCTGGCTGGTCCAAGAACAAGACTCCACCTTGCTCCAGCCATTCTCTCTGGCTGTCCCTGAGGCCTGAAATAGTGTACTTCCTCCTCTCTGACTGCTGGCCTCCTTGGCTTCCTTTGGTCCTTATGAAAATCCCACCTTCTACAGGAAGCCTTCCCTAACCCTTCCAAATTCTCTCTCTCTGTATGAGAGGCATGGTTGGACCTGCACTTTTAGGAAAATCACCGTAGTGGCTGAATGGAGGATGGCCTGGAGTGGGGAGAGCCTTGGGGCAGGCAGATCCCCCAACTGCTATTGCAGTAATCCAGGCAGGAGGTGATGAGGGTCTGAGGGTGAGGGTGAGGGTGGGGTGAGAGTACTGTCAGAAGAGAGAAGGGGGCGTATTTGTGAGATGTTGCCAGGGTGAAATCGACAGGCCTTGGCAACAGCTTGGATCTGAGGGTGAGAGACGGTGAGGAATACAGGATGACTCACTCCTAGGTTGGGAGCCTGAGGGACTGGGAGGATGGCAGTGCCCTGGAAAGTAATGGGGAATGTTGTGGGGGGGCGGTTAAGGGGAAAGAGAATGAGTTCTGTTTTGGACTTGCTGAGTGTGAGCTGCCTACAGGCGTCGAGTTCAGGCCAGCTGAAAGGCAGTTGGTAAAGTGAGATGAAAGGTTAGCAGAGAGTGAACAGTACTTCTGTACTAGGTGAATAATATTAAATACATTAACTGTGGCGGTCTTCTAAATAAAATGACACAGATTAATGAACAGGTTACTAATTACTAAGTTGATTTTGATGAAAATAAACAGGATCACAGAGCTGGAGCCAGAGTGGCCCTTGAAGGTTGGCTACACCAACCCTCATTTGACCAGGACAGGTTAAGTGACTTGGGCAGAGTCACACAGATCTAAATAACAGTGATTGGAAGCCAGCTGCTTCGTATTTGGATTCAACTTGCCGGGCTCAGCACATAGTAGGCCCTTAATAAATGCTAGTTGACCTGATTGGTTGCAAATAAATGTTGTTTCCCTTTTTTGGTATTCAAATAATACCAGATAATAATTTGGTATTATTTGGGATCATAAATTTGGTATTTATTTGGTATCAGGTTTGAGTCCTGACTCTGCCCTTAGGATTCCATGTGATCTGGGTCAAGGCAAATCCTCAAGAAAGAATCTTACTTCATGAGACCCATGTAACATTCAAGTTAGCTATATCTCTTTTATTTGTCAGCCATATCTACTCTTTTCTTTCTTTCTGTTCTGCTGTCCTTTTCCCCTTTCTCTCCATTTCTTTCCCTTTCCCTATCTCTCTGCTTTTGTTATTTATTTCAATAGATTTTCATTGAAATTTTGTTTTTTACATAGCCTACATGTGTCCCTTTTTTTTACCACTTTCCCAAGCCATCCCTTAGTTTAAAAAAAAAAAAAAGGAAGAAGCAACTAAAAGAATAATCTTCGGCAAGCCAATCAACACATTGGGGAAAATCTTATACAGTATGCCGTGTTCCATGCATGTACTCCCACCCTCCTTCCCCCAAGTAAAAGGCCTGGGAGATTCATGTTCTTGTTTCTCCTCTTGGCAGCAGGCTTTTCTGTCATCCTATCACCATCTCTTTTGGTTTCCCTTCTTCCTGTCTGACCCTTCTTGTTTCCTTTGCTGGATCATTATTCATGTCCCAACCTCTGAGTACCAAGAGTATGCCAAGGCTCTAGTCTGGAACGTCTTCCTTTTTTATTCTCTATATTCTTAATGACCTCACCAGCTTTCATGAGGTCAATTAATATCTTTATATGATTCCTAGACAGAGATAGTGAGGCTTAGTCTCCTTCCTGATATCCAGACCTGCATTATCTATCGTTCGATGTTATCATCTGGGGGAATCTCAAATGCCATGTGTCCAAAATGGAACTCATCATTACCCCTCAATCCACCCTTTCTCCGGAATTCCCTTTTTTGGATAAGGGCACCACCATCCCTTCTAAACATTCAGGTCCATAAAAGTGGATCTATTAACAATTTAACAACAGTTTCAATAGATGTCACTGTACTGAGTGCTCATTCTGCAAAACATATGCAGTGAAAACCTTTCAAAATACAGAGACCTAATGGAAGAAATCAAAGCCACGTGGGAATAGGATGAGCTGCATACCATCCCTTTTGTGTAGACAGTGGGCATTGGCCTATTTTCACTGAGTTTACTGATGAACTTATATCCTGATACTTTTATTCAGTTACAAAAAAAGCAGTTTACCTGCACAGTAGTCTACAGAGAATATAAATATAGCAGGATAGTGACTTGGCCCAGGACCTTTTTTTTTTCCCTGAACTACAGTGAACATAATCAGAAAGATTCTCAGTAACAATAACTCTCCCAGCCCCCCAGTCATGGTGTGTGTGTGTGTATGTGTAGGTGTGTAGACTGACCAAGTAAAGCAATGCCAGCCACTCTGATGTACGGCTGGGGCTCTGTATGTAGCCCTCGGGGAGTGTGCAGCACTGATGGCTCCTGAGATAGGGCTTTTTCTACGCCTCTAAGAAGTAGACAGGGTGGCGTAGCGAGGAAGGCTAGCTCTGCTTGGAATCTCATCTGGAGGATCGGCTTTACCCAGCGGATTGGGGCGTCCTCAGTACTCCTTTATGTTTTGCTATCAGAAGGCGGCAAGATGTAGCGTGACAGAGGGCGCCACCTTCTGGAAGTTCTTCAGTGCAGATGGCACTGATCACTAACTTGGGCAGACAGTGAGCGCTCATGAAATGGACTGAAGATATGAGCGCATTTTTTTTGTTTTAATTAAATCTTATTGTTTTCAGGCAATGAAAATCAGCCTTGTCTTCCTCCTGGAACCTGCTCATCCTTTGAGAAAGAAACGAAACCATAACAGACATGTCAAGCAAAACAAATTCCTGCATTGGCCATGTTTAAAAAAAAAAAAGTCTTCATCTGCATTCCAAGTCCTTCACCCCTCAATTAGAGGGGAGTAGCATGTTTTGTCATGAGTCCTCTGGAGTCATGCTTGGTCTTTGCACTGATCGGAGTTGCTAAATCCTTCGAAGCAGTTTGTCTTTACGATATTGTTGTTGTTGTGTAAAGGGTTCTGCTGGTTCTGCTCACTTCACTCGTCAGTTAATACAGATCTTCTCAGTTTTCTCTGAAACCATCTCTTTCATCATTTCTTATAGTACATAGTATTTCATCACATTTAGATACGATAATTTCCCAACTGATGGGCACCCCCTCGGTTTCCAGTTCTTTATCACTGCAAAAAGAGATACTATAAATGTTTCTGTACATTCTTAGAGTTTGTTTTGCTTAGGACCAATCTCTCCCTTATCTACCCTCTCTTTTATTCTCTTTCTCCCATTTTCTTTCCTGTTGAATCAAATGTGTTTCCGCATGCGATCGTGTGTGTATTTTCACTCCCTTGACCAGTTCAGACAAGAGTGAAGTTGAAGTGTCAGCTGTTTCCCCCATCCCTTCTTCCTTGTTTCTTTATATTTCCATTTGCATGCTCCAATTATGTGAGATAATTTTCTTTAACTTTCCTATTTCCCTCATCCCCCATCTCACCCGGTATATTCCTCTTCCGTTTCCCTCTTTCTTTTAAGTTCAAGACATAAAAGAACCATTTCCAGGCCTTTAATTATTCTTCCTCTCTGCCCCCCAATGCTGACAGGGTTTTAAGGGGGGCAAATGTGCCAGCTCTCCATATTAGAATGTGAATCGTTTTGTTCCTTTTTGGGCATTTGTGATAGATCACTTACGTTTGCCTTTTCATGTTGCTGTTGACTTGTATGTTTGTTCTTCACAGTTTCTATGTAGTGCTGGGGTTTTCATCGGGAATATTTAGAAGTCCTCTATTTCATTACAGATCCATTTTTTCCTCCTGTAGGGTGATGCCCAGTTTTGTTGATAAGTTATTTTTGGTTGTAAGCCTGTGTCCTTTGGCCTCTGGAATATTGTATTCCAAGCTCTTTGCTCATTTATAGTTGTTGGCCATTCCTTCAGTCATTCAGTAGTGACCCCATAAACCATCTACAGCTATCTTCCACTGTCTCCCGAAGACAAGCTCATGTTCGTTGTTTCCGTGATAGTCTCTGTCCATCTCATCCTCTGCTGTTCCTTTCTCCTTTTGCCTTCAGTCTTTCCCAGCATCAGTCTTTTCCAGTGAGGCCCCTTCCCCCCCCCCCCACCCCCCGAGGCAGTGGGGATTGGGGTTAAGTGACTTGCCCAGGGTCACACAGCTAGTAAGTGTCATGTGTCTGAGACTGGATTTGAACTCACGTCCTCCTGACTCCAAGCCAGAGCTCTATCCACTGCACCACCTAGCTGCCCCTGGTCCCTCTTTTTATTATGTGACCAAAGTATTTAAGCTTCAGTATTTGTCCTTCCAATGAGTATTCTGAGTTAATTTCTTTAAGTATTGACTGATTTAATCTCTTTGCTGTCCAAGGGACTCTCTTCTCTAGCACCACAATTCGAAAGCATCGATTCTGTAGCACTTAGTTTTCCTTATAGTCTGTGTGTAAGGCATATGCCATAAGTGGAACAGATGAAGGAAATGAGAATATTTTTGGCTAGGAAAAGAACAGTTTTGGCACTGGGGGATGGGGGAAGACCAAGGGATTGATAGCTGTCTTCTCATATTAAAAGATTTTGGTTTCTTTCTTTTTTTTCTTTTTTTTTTCTTTTTCTTTTTTTGATCCTTGAGGAAAGAAAAAGGAGCATTGGGTAGAAATTGCAGAGACCAATTTCATCTTGATGCTAGGAAAAAATTCCTCACAATTAGAGCTGTCCCCAAAGGCAAAGGGAAAGTGATGGCATTACCTTCACTGTGAGGCCTTTTCGCAGAGAGCGTTTGGCCATTTGATTTGAACTGTGTTCTTGGGGTTTCCTGTTCATTTTGGGAGGAGGGCCTCAGAAGTCCCTTCCAACTTTGGCAGACTGTGATGGACTGTGATGACCAGATAGCAGCGAGACCCTGGTCTCCAAATCCTGTAAATCTGACTTTCTGGGCTTCTTTGGTGTCTTAAAGCATGAGCAGGAGTTGCACAAGCTCTTAGGGGTACAGGGGGCTTACTTATACTGAGTCTCATGGCGATGAAGTGACCGGTCTCCAAAGCCACATGGCTCTTTTGTGGCACTAAGGAATAGAATGTGGCCCAAGTATGTTTTTAGGTACCGGTGATAAGTCATAGTAGTTAGCAGTTGCATTCCCTCCCTTTTCAGGCTCAGGAGAGTTGAGTCGGTGTCTGTTCTTGATGTGCCTAAACGGAAAGCAGGTGCACCTTTCTGCCCTTGATGCCTTGCAGGTATCTTGGAGCTTGTGTCCTGCCTCTGTTCTGGGAAGGCTTTGGGCACAATTGCTATTTCCCTGGCTCTTGCAGGGTGGGGTGGAGAGAAGGAGGAAGGTGCTCGAAGTGTCTCCTCTCAGGAGATCCATTGGCAGGACTTCATTGAGGTGTTCTGTCCTGCCCTGCCTTGCCTGGCTTAGCTCCCCTTGGTTTTGGTTTTGGTTTTGGTTTTGAAATGGCACTAAAGTGAAACAGGTTTTAGCTTCCCTCTCTGCCCCATTATGGCATTGATTCTGTGTTGGAAAAGGTTGAGGCACAGTGTTTTTTTGTCTGTTAAGCTGAGCTGTGGGGACTTTCTGAGAGTGTCCTCGGAATAGGTGTTTTCAGTGTGCTTCTTCCCCTTTTGGAGGAACTGATTTTTAGACAACGGCCGCCCTCCAGGACACGCGACCCTCGGTGGGGTTGGGGAGGGGGCTGTTTTAGAATAGCCGAGTAGGTTGGGGGCAGAGTTTAATGCATGGGATAGTGACATCTGCTAAACGGAAGAATGGGCTTTCTGTTATTTTCAGGGGGAGAAGTGTATGTTGGAAAGGAAAGGTTCGTTCTGCCTATTCAATCTGCGATGAATACACAGAATTCTCAGATGGCAGATGACTTAGGTGTTACCCTATTCATTTCTCTGATATGGAAACGAAAGCGTATGCAGATTCCTTTGGATCCTGTTCTTTTCGTGTTATCACCAAATGACAGAATTGGAGAACTGGAGAGGACCTCAGACCTTCCTGGCAGAGGAGTCCCCCACCCATGACAGCCAGCCTGCCACCGTCCGCGTGTGCCGGAGGCAGCCTGCACCTGGCGCTTCTCATCCTGCCCTGGACCCCTGCAGTCCTAGTTCAGTCCCACTTCCTGGACAGGCCTTCAAATACACGTGGCTCATAAGGCTTCACATAGTGAACTACATGGAGACAACTCTTGCTTCCCCAGTCTTCTCTTCTACAGGCTCAGTATGCGCAATTTCTTCAGCTGGTCATCATTATGGTTGCTCTCCTGGACACTCTCCCACTGTTCAGTGTCCTTTATTCCATGTCCATGGTATCCAGAATTGAACCCAGGCCTCCAGCTGAGGTCCGACCAGGGCGGAGCACAGGAGGATCTCTCTGTTCCTGGCACCTGTGTTCCTCTGTGCAGCCCTAGTTTGCATGAGCTTTGTTGGCTGCTACGTCACATGGCTGACTCATTGAGCTTGCAGTCCACACAGACCCCAAGATCCTTTTCAGAATAGTTGCTGCCCCTCCAGACCTGACCCATCTGATGTCGTAGAGGTGATTTTGTTGAACTCAAGTACAAAATTTGTTAACAATATTAACTTCATTAGCAACTTATCCTAGTTATGTGCTTTTTTAGTAGCAGTTCATTCGGGCATTTGATAAGATTTAGCTAAGTAATTTAAAGAACTATTCTAAAGTTCTTTTTTTAAAAAAATAATTTATTTTCAGTTACAAATTTGCTCCCTTTCTTTACCTCTGTCCCACCTATTGAGAAGTCAAGAAATATGGTACCCATTATACATATGAAGTCATGCAAAACATGTTTATTAGCCCTGTTTAGGGGGAAGGGAGCAAGAAAAATAAAGGAAAAAATATGCTTCAGTCTAAGTCCAAGAGTTCTCCATCTGGAAATGGCCAGTAGCATTTTTTGTCATGAGTCCTTTGGAGTTGTGGTAGATCGTTGTGTCGATCAGAGTTACTAGTAAGTCTTTCATAGATTATCATTACAGTATTGCTGTAACTGTATTCATTGTTCTTCTGGTTGTGCTTACTTCATTTTTGTCAGTTTATATAGGTCTTCCTGAGTTTTTCTGAGAACATCCTACTTGTCATTTCTTAGAGCACAATTTTCCCTCACAATCACGCCATTCAGCCATTCCCCAATAGATGGACCTCTTCTCGATTGCCAGTTCTTTGTCACCATAAAAAGAGCTAGCTGCTATAAATGCTTTTGTGTATATGGGTCCCTTTCTTTTTTCTTTGCTCTCCTCGTGGTACAGACTTAGTAGTTCTTTATTGTGTGTTGGGTTTGCTTACTTTTCGTTTCTGGTAAAGGATACTGCTATGCTTGGCAAGAGTGAGCTGGTATGCCCTCTCTGTGCCTGTATTGGTCACTGTTGTCTTGTGGGTAATGCCAACCAAAGTTATACATCACGTTGGTTTCACATCACTTACGGAAGGGCTTACTGTCCTAGCTCAACATCCCTCTTCATGTAGATACAAGAACAGATGATGAACATTCATGTATCCAAAGACTTGACGATGCTTAGGGAGCGCTTGCTATGTCCAGCTCTGTCTGTGTACGTGCATTGAGCCTCGTAATGTTTAAGGAAAGCAGTCGTTTTTCTCCAGTGCCTAAATTCTTGACATATGATAATTCTTGAAAATTATTCTCTGGATGCCATTAGAGGGGAGGTGATGTTTTGGAATGGTGGTGTTGATGAAAAAAACTTGGGGTCGCCCTGGCTCAGCAGCTCTTGGATTGTTAGGAGTGGACCAAAATTTTCTCCTTTTATTGTTGGTTGAACTTATCAGTAGGTAGTAAACTTTCTGTTTTGTTTGAATCTAATGCTTGAAAGTGCAGTGGAAATGGTAAATTCTCTGTTTGTCATCCAAAAGACGCCCAGATTGTCTTGTTTTAACTGACCGAGCTATCCCCAACAAGAGAGGCAAGGTAGAATAATAAATAGAGCATGCAATTTGGAGTCAGCAAGACTTGGGCCTGGATTTGGGCTTGGATACTTGCTCTAAGACACCTGCATTTTGAGTGTCGGGTTCCTCGCCTATCAAATTACAGGGCAGCTATCTAACAGTCACTGGGCTGTTGTGATGGGACGAATGTAAATGAAGTGCCTGACTGATCTGCAAGTGTAGTTAGTCTCATTCCTACTAGCACTGATAACAATTTGTCTTCATTTCTCTTTGTGATTGAGCTGTGTCTGCCTTAAGGTGGCCTGTGATAACTTCTTTTCAGACAGAGAGAGCTGTTGGTGCATCAGGATTTTGCTCGACTTGTTTTTAGGGGCACCTCCACATCTGACAGAGTCCCATAGTTGGCCTCCATTGGGCATGCAATTGAGCGGCAGACTCTTTAGCATTCTTTACCATAATTGGATTTCTGTACATAAACATTGTTGAAGGAAAGAATATTTGAAAAGGCAGTCACCCTTTTGCAGCCGGGCTGCAGGGGCCTGAGTAGCATCTAGTTCTCTGTCTGTTAAACTTCTTGGATGCAGGCCAGCGTGTTATGTCAAGTTCCATGTGCAAGCCGTGAACCACTGAAAAGCTTGTTCCACCTTACAGCTGTTTGGGTGGGGGAGGGGGGGGAGAGGAAGCGTTTGGACATTGATCACTAACGAAGCAGCAGCTTCCACAGAGGTAGTAAAGCCGCTGGAGCCGGCTTCCCGAGAGTAGGCTTCACTGCATGAGTCAGGCTGTGCGGGTGCAGCCCATCCAGCTTGTGGAGGTGAGGGACCCGAGGCGGGCATAGCAGCATCTCCTGCCTTGCTGTTTGCCATGGCGAGTCACGTGATCTCACTGGACCCAAAGTGGCCAACTTAGCTTTACTCTAGAGAGGAATGTCTGCTGCAGTGCTTTTTGTAAAACACAGAAAGAGGGAGAGCAGAAGATTGTGCAATGTATGTGTTTGCCTACACCATGCCGAGGAGACACTTACCAGTCCATAATGTGTGTGTCCCCGAGGTAAGAGACTGTTTCTGCTTTCCCTGCACAGTTCTGCTGCAGCACGGAGCCGATCCAAACATCCGAAACACCGACGGGAAATCGGCCCTCGATCTGGCAGACCCTTCGGCAAAAGCTGTCCTCACAGGTAAGAGCGTTTAGGAGTGACTGACGGCGAGCCGGCCCAGGGCTCGTTGAGGGGGGAGGCTGTGCACGGTCATCCCAGCATTTTGGGGGGAATTCATTTTCTTTCACTGACAAAGCCACACAAAGAGGGATCCTTTTCCTTCGTCTGGTTTTTTGTTAGACTTTTGAACGGTGACCAGTCATTAATTGCTGTGGTGTTGCAGGCACAGATTGCTTCTTCTTCCACTTATTTCTGAGCATTATGGCATCAGGCAACGATGTCATTCATTATTCACTGCATTTTCCTCTATGGTTTGGATTTCCATCTGCCTGCCCCTCTTCCCCCTTGATTCTTTTTAAGACCTTCACTGTTGAACAGGCAAGGACATTGGTATTACTGGAAAAGTGGTTTTGATAGGAAAACAGCCTGCTGCCCTACTACGTAGAGTGATTAAAGTAAAAAAAATGTTCCTGCTTGTCCAGGGATACCTACCCCCCCCCCCCCCCCCATGACTTCTATACTGCTTAGCATTGTCTCTAAACTTATTTTAATTCAGGCAGGATATGGTCTTTAGATGCTCTGATTTCATAAGAATAATGGTTTAAAATAGCAATTTTGTTAAGAGAAATAGTTAACTAGAGAAGAAAATAGGGCTGGAGTTGAATTGGTAGTCAGCTTTGAAGTCAGAAAATGAGGCTGTGAGCCATTGGAGCCTGAGCAGTTGTTTTCCTTCCCCAAGTGCTGCATTGGCCCTGTTTTTGTTGTGGTCCTCTGCTTCAGTCTCCTCCTACCTCTGCCCTCTTCCTCTTGTGGTGGCCCTTCTGTTTGGCTCTGTGCCAATGCAGCGCTGTCAGGATTGGTTTATGTAGGTGGTGTGAAATTAAACAAGTTCAGGTCCCTTTCAGATGTACCCCTTTGGAAGAAAATAAATCTTGGTTCATTTTTGAAAGGTTGAGCATGTGCTGTGTGTCCTTAACAGAGATGCTCAGCTGACTAGCACAGGTCTGTGTACGAGGCTCTGAAAATGCGTGAGTTTGATGCCTTACCTCAAAACCTAGCCTCCTGCTGGATAAAATGAATATAATCTCTGCTAATTCAGAGCAGTGTCATTTTTCTCAAGTAACAAAAGGTTGGATGATCAAGGTGCACACTTGATAAATAAGGCTGCTTAATTGTGGTAAAGTAGAAGTGATTTAAATAGGTAAAATTTTCGGTAGGGAGACTTAAAAACCTCAGGCCCACATTAGGTACTAACCTTGACGAAATCCTGGAGTCTGAGATTGTTGTCTTGCGAAGGGAGAACACCATTTCACAGATATGGAATCTTGCTGTCAATATTGGCCCCGGCTTTCTGCTTTCTTAGACTCAGAAAGGGCCCACCTTGTGGCCATTTCTCAGGTCTCCCTCCGCCTCTTTCCCTTCCACTTCCTGTCCTTTGGTCCATCTCCTTCTCTCTTTCCTTCTCCCACAACATGAAATTAGTTTATTCTGGTTTATGCCAGTCCTTTGCAGTTAGGCTTGTTTCCACGGAGCTTGGTGTCTTTTTCTTTCTAACTTCTCTTCATGCTTTTTTTATGGGTGGATGTGCTTCGGCAGGAATGGCTCCCAGAGAGGGGAAGCTTATCAGAGGTAGAAGTCATGTTTGTGAAACTTGTGTTCTAAAGCAGAGGTGTCACACACGTAGGCACGGCCCTCTACTGTGGCCCAAACCAGACTATAGTGTGTTGGGAGATATTTAACAAAGTAAATGAAGATAGGACCAAAATAGACAACATGCCATTTTAAAACTAAGTCCAAATGTGGCCCACAAGGATCCTTGTGGGTGGATTATTGGGAGTTTGGCACCACCGTGGATAGGATTTCTTTTCTGGTAATGATGGTTATGCTTAGGCTGCAATGCTCATGTTGTGAAAGCTGACTTTTTGGAAATTGGCAACCTTTTTCTTTTTTTTTTCCTTTCAGCCCATGCAAGGTACTTCAAAGTATAGATTATAGGATGAGAGAAATTATATGTACAGAGGGAGTTTATTATAATGGAAAGTATACTAGTAATGGACTGTGTAGTCCCATGACTGATCATGGACTTGTGTATAAGTAAGTCTGAAATATTTTGGAATGTATATGGTTCCTCTCATCAGCCCATCCTTTTCCATGGAGAATAGCATTTTTTCCTCTTCATTCTGCGTCATCCCACAAGTACCATTGCTAAGACTAAACCAGAAACACTCATATAGATATGACTTTTCCATCCTATGACCAGCATGACATGGTTTAGGTATACTTCAGTGTAATTCACCTTTAAAGATTTATAATCTTTTTTGATGTAAATCACAATTCTGGTACTTCTGATTTACCTTGTCAGTTTACATTTTAGTCTTAATTCTTCCCCTGTTGGAAGCTTACTCAGATATTTTAATGCTTCAGTTAAGGCAGATGGCGGCGCAGTGGATAGAGCTCAGTCCTTGGAGTCCAGAAGACCTGAGTTCAAATCAGCCTCAGGCACTTATTAGCTGTGTAGCCTTGGACAAGTCCCTTAACCCTTTGTTTGCCTTAGTTTCCTCAACTATGAAATGGGGATAATAATATCACCTACCTCTGGTTGTTGTGAGGACCAAAAGAGATATTTGTAAAGTGCTTAGCACAGTGCCTGGAGCATAATAAATGTGTGTTTCCTTCCCTCCTTGTTTCCTAATAATATTTCACCATTCTTGCGAGGATTTACTTCTTTATTTGTTTGTTTTTGCATTAGCTAAAAATGTGTATGGTGATAGGTATGCTCTCATCAAAGGAAACCCACAGTATAGAACTCTTCTGTTGTGGTCAGCTGGCATTTATTAAGTGCCTGTTGTGTACCAGGCACTGTGCTAAGCCCTGGGGATACAGAGAAAGGCACAAAAATCCCTGTTCTTAAGGAGCTCGCAGTCTCATGGGGGAATACAACATGCAAACAATTATATACAAACGAGATATTTACATTAAATTAGATAATCCTGAGGGAAGCATAAGCGTTAAAGGGGAATCATGAAAGACTTCTTGCAGAGGGTGGAACTTTAGCTGAGACTGGTGAGGAGGGGAGAGTATTCTAGGAACAGGAGACAGTGAACATTCCCAGAGTCAGAAATGGATTGGCGTATATGAGGACCAGCAGATTGTAGAGCACATGAAAAAGAGTAAGGTAGAAGACGACTGGAGCGGTGGGAGGGTACGGTACAGTCATGAAGGGCTTAATATTTGATCACGGACATAATAGGGAGCCGCTGGAGTTTCTTAAATAGAACGATTGATCATTTTGACAGCCGAGTGGAGGATGGACTAGAAGGAGTCATTATGTAGAAGGAGTCTGAGTAAAGCATACCAAACACAAAGGTATTGCTCTGTTGTTAACTCTTAAACAAAAACTCATATTTGAATGGGACTTTGGTAGAAATCTTCCTGTGATGTTCACTGTGGTGTGGAAGTGAGCTGGCTCTTGAAGGTTCTGCCAATAGAACGTGAGCTTTTAAAGAGCCTACCTTGCTGGCACTCCATAAAATCTGGAGGCAGTGATGCAGCCTCCTAAGGCCCAGTCTTGCTTAGGACGTGAAGGCTCACGTCTTGGTCAACCCATGAGACAAAGATGTAGGCCAAATGGTCCCCAGTCCTGTGTGGGCTTTCTGCACTAATGCATCGAGATGTGTTTTAGAATGGTGAAAAAGAGGCTAGTGCTTGTGAAGAATCATAGTTTTAAAACTGTCTGTAAATATTCATCTCACTGTTGTTCCTCATGATGGGAAATCTTTATCCAATAAAATGAGGAGGTTGCCGCTGACTAGAAGACAGATGCAAATGAAGGAGTTGATGGAGTTGTTTCTGTTGTTTGTGCCACGGCACCAAGAGATATTATTTCATAGAACACTTGACAATCGTATCCTTGGCATGAAGCTGGTCCTTGGCAAATGTTTGTTGGAATTGAACTGAAAAGGGCACAGGACAAAGTCAGCAGATGACAAAAACCTCCATGGAACCCAGACTCGGATAGGCCTTTGAATGGACAGCCCTTAGAACTGCTCTGTCTGTCCTTGTCTCTAGGAAACACACTTCTGGTTGAAAATGAACAGGTTCCAAAATTTAGTAGGAGGAAGTGAGTGGCCAGCATTGGCACAATATCCCAAGTGCGTACTTTTAATGATGCCAAGCTTCCCCCCAAAAGCCATTTTTTAGAAAACAGTCTTATTCTTCTGGTGGTGCTAGTACGTGGCTGTGCATTGTGGAAGGCCACAGCCTCCAAGGACTCAAAACTGTGGGTCACATAAAGGGCAATGGGAAGATGTGCCAAGTGGCATCCATGGAGCAAGCGCACCAGCCTGAGGGAGAACAGGAGGCTGGATGGATCAGGAGAATCAAATCACCTCACTTCAGAGCCCGATGGGCCTCCTGACCTTGAGCCCAAGAACCTCGGAAATAGCTGTACCCCTAGACCACTGGCTTGTAGGCATCCTAGAGGAAAGCAGCCCCTCCAAAGGAAGGGCCTGTCATCCTCCTCACCACCAGCGCCAACCACTTGCCAGCTGCCAGGGTCAGGCAGATAAACCCTGGTGCCCAAGGAAAAGCAGGCCCCTCAAGGCCACCAGGCCGGGCTCCAGCCCAGTCCATCTAGTTTCTAAGCATCGTTCTCGGAAACAAGCCCTGTTGGGGCTTATTTTTGCCATTTGGGGACCTTCTTTAGTTGGAGAAATATTCCACCCTCCTTGCCTCCATGCAGATTAGGGTGAGACAAGTATTTTCTTTTTTTTTTTTTTTTTATTAGCAAGCCAAACTTAATTACTTTTTTTTTATATTAATTTATTATTAGTTTTCATCAATCACTTCCAAGACCCTGGCCTTTTTTTTATGGTTTTGAGTTGCAAGGAGAAGCTTGCTGGGAGGAGAGCTAAAGAGGGCAACAGTGAAACCCCTGAAGCTCCAGACGCAGAGGTTATGGGTGTTGCTGTGGAAACTCTTAAGTTGCCTTAGAGTTGGGGGAGCTTCTTGATAATTATTTAGGGAAAACAGTAGGGAAGAAAATCAGGACACCCTCAGTTTCCTCATCTGTCAAATGAACTGGAGAAGAAAATGGCAAAACACTGGTATCTTTGCCAAGAAAACCCCAAATGGGGTCACCAAGAGTCAGACATGACTGAACCAACTCAACAACAAAATTCTTCTGTTGACTGTGTACAGATACTGAGATAGAAAGACACTTGCATGTACTCACTCTCCCATTTAAAAGGTAAGATCAGTAGCAGTAAAGGCTGGAATGCTATTCAGAATGAATTTAAAGATTCGGAAGCTGTCGGAGCATTCTGTCATATTTAAGTTGTAATCATCTGCTGCTGGATCAATCTCTGAATATGAAATTCTAAATATAAGCTGAGATTTTTAAAAAGCTGAATTTAGAAATTGTGTCCTATCTTGCTTTAACTGCCCTTTCAGAAGAGCCGCATCTCAGTCATGCCAGCAGATTTGCCAGTCAGTTGTTGGTGATTTGTAAATAATCCTGGTGCGACGTGTGAACAGTGATTTTGGTGTCTACTTTGCGAGTTGCAGTTACAACATCTTTTTCCCTCAGCTATACATGCTTGCATCAAGCTAAAGAAACCTTGGTAATTCCATGAAAGCACTTTCTGTGAAGCACATAGTTGAGAGAAAAAGACAGTTGGAGAAAAAAAGTAATGGTCAATTATGCTGAAATTACAAAAGGAAATAGCTTCATGCTATCTAGAAATTTTTTTTTTATAAGAAGACTCCTCTAAAAAATGTTGATTTCTAACACTTTTAGCTGAAATGACAGTTCCAGGATAAACTTGATATCCATTTCTCTAGTCATTTCATTTGTTGGTTTCAAAAACTCTTTATGGTTTTTTCATATGAATTAAAATGTAGGGCTCCAGATGGGTTCTAGGACTCAATGTACACCGATTACTTCTCAGATTTTATATTATACTCCTATTGATATATTCCATCATTCATTCATTCAAACATTTATTAAGCACCTGCTCTGTGTAGTATGTGTGCTCTGTGCAGTAGAGGCTTGGCCTTGGAGTCAGGAAGATGGGTTTGGGTGTTGCCTTTGATAAATATTTGTAACCAGCCAGTGCTCCAGGTATCTCTCTAGGACTTCAGTTATAGGCCGTGCTGGGCTGCGTCTGGGGCAGAGTTGGCACGCTGCGACCCCTTCCATGCAGTGCCATGCTCTGGGCTCGAGATTCAAGGGGCCATAAAATCCCAGGTCAGGCCTCAGCCTGGTTCTCGAGGAGTATGGACAGTGTGGCTCAAGCTGGACGTTTTCTTCACCAGGATGGCTTCTGGGTGTGGTGGCCTGACCCAGGGCTTTTCCCATCTTGTACCTGTGCAGTTGCTTTTGAGTCCTGTTAGAGACATTTCCCCATTTAACACCTCCTCCTCCTCCTCCTCCTCCCTCCTCCCACCTCCTCTTCTAAGTAGTTTACCCAGTGTGCTAGAGGCCTTCCTTTCTTTTCAGGAGGCAGCCAGGGAGTGTCACAAGCACTGGACGCAAGTCAGGAAGATTCTGGGCCCAGTGGAGCTTCAATTCAGTTTGACACGCATTGCTTGTGTGACCTTGGACAAGTCACTTAAACTCTGCCTCAGTTTCCTCAGTTGTGAAATGGAGATAATAATAGCACCTTTCTCCCAGGATTGTTGTGAGGATCAAATGGGGTGATAGTTGTAAAGTGCTTAGCAGAGTGCCTGGCACATAGTAATGCTATATAAATACTAACAATAATAATATTTATCAATATAATTAAATAATTTTTTGGTTTGACTGTATTATATTGATTCACACATTAATTTTTAAAATTAAAATGTTTAGTTTTATTTATTTTTAATTTTATTTTCAATATTTTAAAATTTTAGTTTTAATTTAATTTAGTTTTAATATTTAAATTTCAAAGTATTTAAATTTAAATATTAATTTTTATTGTTTTGACTGTATTGTATTGATTGAAACATTAATTTTAAAATGAATAATTAATTTAATTACAATATTATGTCATACATATCTTAAGATGCTATATAAATGTTGGTAATTATTATCTTAACTGACTGAAAGATGTAGAGAAAATAAGAGCCTATTGTGCTTCTTTTGTTGATTTTCAAAAGCATTCCGTAGAGCTCTGGCCACATGACCAGCCGGTCACCCCTCTGTCCAGACACATGCTGCTTTTTTGCTCTTGTACTTCTTTGGGATGTGTCCTTGATTGTACGTGGCGGCTGCTTGTGCCCATTGAGCTCTTCTCCATTGCCCCTTAGTCCTTCAGAGGCCGAGTGGGGGGTGTTCCTGGGCTGGCTGCCATACACAAACACCAGTAAAATATTTGTGTTGAGCAGATGGATTTCTGCTTTTCTGGGAAACTTGGAATCAGTAAATATAGGAGCTGTTCAGTTTCCCCAAACCAGTGCAGCCTCCTGTCCTCCTTGAGCCATCTGTCCAGCCTTCCCCAGGCACACAGACCATTGGATGAGCTTAGGTATTGCCTGTTCTCTGCCTTCTCGTGGTGGTTCTTGCCATTTCCGTTGTTGTGGCTTTCTTTTCCTAGCTCTGCGGACTTCACTCTGCCTCAGTTCCTGTAAGTCTTTGCATGCTACTCTGTATCACAGTAGACGTTTCTTAGAGTAAATCAATCATCTGTTGCATTCATGGGTCACAATTTGTCCATTCCTCAGTCGTCATGCCTCTACTTTATTTCCAGTCTTTTGCTACCACAAAAAATGCTGCTATAAAATATTTTGGTATGCATGGAGACTTAAAAAATGCCATTCATTCCTCTTGTCCATTTCCCATTTTTTATTCTCAATAACTCCTTCCTATGATTTCGGGTTGACTTTTAGTTGTGTGCCATCTCTATTTCTCATTCTCATTTTTTTCTTCTTCTTCGGTCAAGTCTTATCTTAGCCATAATAGTTCAACAGACTAGGTACTGATTTGGAAATAGCTTCTAGGCCCACAACTTCCATGAAATCTTTTGCTTTCTCTTAAAAAGGGGTCACTTCCATTCTTTTATGTCATTTGGAGCTTGCCATGAAAATGTCATGATACAGAGGCATTGAGGTTTCAGCATCTCCACGAGTCTTTTGCTTCTCTCATTTCTTTCTCCTAAACCAGATTTTCTTATATATTTCTGTCCATTCTCACGTTTTCCGACTTTGGCATTAAAGTTAAAACATATCAGAGTGTATGTGGATTTCATTTGTAGGGGCTTATTAAGTCATTCGTGGGATGTGTCTACCATTTCATCTCTAACAGCTGATATTGGTGTAGAAGTGGAAATTATTTTGAATTCTTTTCTTCCAAATGTTCATTTTATTCACCTTAGTGCTGCTAGTGCCATTTGCCAACATCTTGGCAGCTTGGGGTTGCTGCTGATAGAGCTCTCAGCTTATAGTACGGAAGACTTGGGTTCAAATCTTGTCTCACCCACTTACTAGCTGTGGGACCCTGGGCAAGTCACTTTGCTTCAGTTTTGTTACTTGTAAAAAGATTAGGTTGGATTTGATGACCTCTAAAGGCCATTCTAGCGAGCGCTAAATATATAATATTAGGACTGGGTGACCATTTAACTTTTCAGAGCCTCATTTTACTCCTATATAAACTGGAAATACTAACGCCTGTAGGACCTACTTGAAAGGATTGTGAGGAGGCGCCAAAGAAATCCTGAACGGAAAGTGCTTGGATTGCTTTAAACACTGGATTACTGTCGTAGGTCTCTTTTCTGTTCCTCTCTCAGTAGTCATCATTCATCGTCGGCTTCCCATCCCATTTCCAAATCATTGCAAAATATATTTAAATATGTTGGTTCCAGAGAAAGTCAGTTTGTCCCAGACAGTTTGTACGACATAAACATATATGTACACGGTACACACAGGTGTACATGTAATTCCTTATATACGTATGTATATACACACAGTGCACATGTATCCTCCGTGTGTTTGTATTGGTTGGTCCTCTCATTCCCTGCATATGTTTCTGACGTCAGTAGGATGAGTAGCTAAAGACAGAAGGTATTGGCCTTGACTGCTATTATCAGTGCTGTGTCCTAGACTGGGCAAATATATGTATTTTTCATTTCCTTTGTTTTTCCATTATGAATGATTTCTAGTATAATCTTCATAGCACAAACTATTTTAATGTGTGAAACTCTTGGTATTATTCTCTTACCACATTTTCCCTTTTTTTGGTATTTTTAACCTAAAACTTTCAGTCATCAAAGCCTTTTCAAAGTTACTGATAAAACAGCTCGATAAAACCAGTTAGCTTATTCTTTGGGAAAAAGAAAGCAATATATTATTAAGAATATTCGGTATGAACCATAATGTAGAATGGATGAACTATCTTTAATGTTCTCTTACTATTTCTTTAAAAAGAAAAAGTAGTTTGGCCGTTGGGTTATAAAAATTCAATCAAATTCGACATTGAAATTAGTGAGTTACATTGTGGGCAGATCATAGTGGCAATTTTATTTACTATAATGGTATATATAACCTTGGAAAGCTTAACAGTGTTAAAATATCAAGGTTGTAATTACGCCCTGTGTATTTTAGAGAACAGTGACAGAGGGTATGTATTGAGATGAGCAATTTTTTTTTTTTTACGGTTCATTGCAAATTAAACATAGCAACTCCCATTTGTGTCAGAAAATGACATTTTTAAATGTTTGCTAATGAAATGAAACTTAAATTATATGGTTCATATGTAGTTGTGAGCATCATGCCTCCAGCTTTCAAAGGTAGATTCTTAAGAACCTACCTTTGGAAGTGTAGACTGTATTAATTTAAACTGATCTTGAAATTATCCTTGAAACCTTGGGTTGTTCGGATCCCTAGTCATTTGTCCATTAGGGCGTAATCTTCCGTAGCATGAGTAAACTTTAATAATTAGGGAGAACACTCCCTTGTCCTTGGCCACAGGTTTTCTTCCTTGTAGTCCATAGACAGAGAGTTGCTTATGATTTCCTTCCTGCAGCAAAGGGACGGTGGTGAGAACCACTGTTGTGGGCTGGCGGATGGAGCGCTGTAATGGCATGTAGCTCTTAGGAGGCTACAGGAGCCCATGGGAAAGAGAGAAGTCCTTCACCAGCTCTCCTACAGAGGGTGATTAGCCTCTGCATAGGAAAATGGGACCTAGTTCTAAATGGGTGTAACTTATCCTTGGAGCTAGTAGCCTTACCCTCCTTTACTGTTCCTCAGTCCAGAACTATCAGAGAAGTCAGCGCTCCTGTCAGAGGACCAAAAGTGTAGTAGATAGAGGCAGAGTTTAAGGCAGGGTGGGATGTGATCTCTTGAATCCTGCGCCCATCGCTAGTGTGGACGTCCTGGACGGGGACTAACTTTTTTGCTGTTGTGGAACTGGACCAGAGGCTGGCAAAATACAGTTGCCTCTTTGAGAGGTTCTTGTTTCTCTAGCTCGGTTGCATCCAAGATGTGCGCGGCGCTGGGTTGTCTTCCTTCCTGAACTTACAGTGAGATAATGAAATATTTGCGTAGCCATACCCACAGCATCGGACGTACTGGACACGTGGCTTTATCTGAAGCTTGCCGTTTTCTGGCAGTGAGTGACTCCAAAGCCTCAGCTCTTCCACACAAGCAGCCTGTCTTTCTCTGCTCTAGCCAAACTGTCCTCTTTGCTGTTCTCCAGGTGTGATTCTCCATCTTCCATCTCTGCCTTTGTGCCGGCTGTCCCAGGCTTCTCACCTCTAGCAGAAGGAAACCCTGGGTTCTAGCACCACCTTCTTCATGAGGCCTTTGCTGCTTCTTCTAACCATTCCCACCTCTCCTTTCTCTCTCCTCAAAGTGACCTCATGCATTTTGTGTACACACACACACACACACACACACACACACACACACTCTCTCTCTCTCTCTCTCTCTCTCTCTCTCTCTCTCTCTCTCTCTCTCACACACACACTCTCTCTCTCTTACTACATAGTAAGTGCTTAATCAGTGCTTCTTGAAGATGCCTTTCTTGGCACAGCCCTGTAACTGATGAGTTGACCATCTCTGGAGAAGATTCATGAAGAATACAGTAATTTGGGGAGTAGTTTTAAACATTTAGAAAGCCCTGTGGAGTCTATGCAGAATGGAGTTAAGCGCTCTTTACACAACTGACCCAGAGGGCTAATGTTTCTTGTAGGTTCTTGGATAGACAGCCAGTCAGCAATCAGTATTTATTTGGGTATCTGACTTCTCGTAGTTCAGCAGCCAGGGTTTTATT
The DNA here is from genome assembly GCF_900497805.2 of Vombatus ursinus. Classification (NCBI taxonomy): domain Eukaryota; kingdom Metazoa; phylum Chordata; class Mammalia; order Diprotodontia; family Vombatidae; genus Vombatus; species Vombatus ursinus. The sequence continues at coordinate 3,208,115 of NW_020949971.1, forward strand.
GGCTGACACATGCAGATGTAATTTTCACTTCATCATCTAGCAGGAAGACCATTTCCGTACCAGGCCCATATTTCGTGGGCTGGCTGGTGTTCATATCCTTGGGGGAGGGGGGGAGGGGATCATTACTTCCATAATTGCTAAGGGAATCAAGTAGCCATGATGATAGCTGAGTGGATTTGGCCTCAGTGAAGCTCTTAATGCAGAGGCTAGATGGGGATCCTGGTTCAGATGGGCATTGGATCAGATTGCCTCTTCTGAGTGGAGATTCTCTGATCAGAGAAAGAGTAGCCACGAATCTTTAGGGGGCTGGCCCCTTTGCTGAAGTCCCAACCTGTTGTCTTAGTACAGGGCTGGGGAACCTGCAGCCCTTGGACTGAGTCCAAGTTTTACAGAGCAAATCCTTTTATTAAGGGGATTTAGTCAAAGGGCTGCACTTGAAGACCTAGAGAGCCACGTGTGGTCTTAGTGCCTCTACTACCAAGCAAGAATTTGGAACTGTGTACCTCCCATGTCCACAAGCTTCTTAGAACTTCTCTTCAATCTCTACTTTAAAAGAAAAACAATTTTTTTTTTGTGGTGATTAGGGGGACTGCTCAATTAGAAGAGCTCTACTCTGCCCATATGGGGTAAGGTGCAAGGGAAATTTCCTCTGTAATTATCTCTCTCTCCCTCTTTGCCTTTTTTTTTCTTTAAATTTGAGACCTAGTTAAGGCAGATGTGGAAGATCCTCATAGTAAAAGCCAAAGTAAACTAAAAAGGTAGCTTAGCCTCCCCTCTAGAAGGGACGCTTTGTCACAGGGTGTTTCTAGAGGACATTTAGGATATGAGAATTTGGGGAGCAGAGCATTTTTTTTGTATTTGCCAACAAAGACAAGTTTGTTTGAACATAGAATTGTTCCTTTTCTTCCCGCTCCTCTGAATCCTGTCCACAGGTAACAGCAGGTGTTTCTTGGTTTGCAGTCATTAATGGGTTTTTGGCAAATTGAATTTCACCAATTAAATGCACTTTTATGAAATTTTCATTTAGAGAAATTTTTTGTGACCCACTGGACTATAGCCAGGTGGTTGACTGTTACTGATCTGCCCTAATAACTGTGTGATTCTGAATTTGACAGTGACCCCCACCGTGCTCTTACTCCAGCTCTGGAATCCTGGGGTTCTGTGGTGTCCAAGCTGGGTGCTCTTCTATTTCTCGTGGCCTTTTGGAGGCAGGGAAACTCCCAACCTTCTCTTCTTCTCTTTAGGTTGTATTTCTTTTTAGCTGTGGTCATTCCATTGACATCTCAAAAACCGGAATGCCCATCTTTCCTTTAAAGCAGGTAGTGTGAGTCCCCTTGTCTAAGTTATGTTAATGTTGTAGGTAATATTGGCACAACTTTATAGTTTTTAATTTTTATTGATACTTTTGGTTTTCATTGAAGCTACTTCCATTTCCCAATACATTTCCTTACCCATCCCCCTCCAGACAGGTGTACCTTTTAACAGAGACTCAAAAGGAGGGCAGAAAGTTCAGCCCAGCACATCGACCAAGGCCAGCACCTCCCCTCCCCACCCAGGAAAGATAGCACAAAGAGTAATATCAAATGTAAATTATACCAAGCTTTATTTCAGGAATAGGAAATTCACAGCTTGAGAATTGAAGGCACTTTTTAGAATGTACTTAACAGCTAATTGTTGGAAAGACACATGAAGAGGGGTGATCATGGCTCATGTGGACTCTTATTTGTGGAGTTGTTTTTTATTTTTTAATTCTTGGCTTCTTGACCTATTAAGAGGCCTTTCAGTTGATCAAGAAGCATTTAGTAAGTACCTGCTGTGTGCAATCAGTGTGTTAGATGCTGAAGGTGAAGACAATAATGAAACGACACGTTCTGGAGGACCTGATGTCTCCTGGGCAGAGCCCTTGTGTGCATATATATGTATGGATGCATAATCGATACATCTCCAACTCGAGGTGGGTTGGGGGAGCAGTCTCCATGAGGAAGAGCGATTTAGGTGACATCTATGTGTAGCAACAATGTCAAGAGTTTGTTCCTGTTCTGGTTTTTCTTGATATGAGTAAAGAGTGTTTTATTTTCCTTTATCCCTGTCGTTTACCTTCCCTTTCAACTGTAGCCATTTTACAAAGACAGATGCCTAAAATTGTATGTAGCCTGGAATGGATAGGAGACTAACTCTGTGAGTCACTGAAGATACAGTTTGGAATGCATTGTGCCACTGCCCATTTAAAAAGCCTGAGTGTTTTCGAGAATGGGTATACAAAATACATCTGGCTGCCTGATGAATGGATTATGTACACGTGCCCAGCATCCAGTGACGGCCAAATATTGTAGCCATCTCGGCCAGGGGGAAATTAAGGATCTATCTGGTTATATCCATCCACTCACCCCTGCATCCATCTGCCTAGCCATCTACCTGCCCACCCATCCATCCATCCAAATTGTTTTGGTCAGCTTCTTTTTCTTTAGCTCGGTGCTACAGTGGACAAAAGCTGGACTTGTAGTCAGGAATTTGAGTCTTGTCTCAGACATTTACAACTATGTGGCCCTGGGCAGGCGCCTTTATAGAATGGGAATGATAATGTCACCTACTTAACAGAGTTGTTGTATGGATCAAGTAAGATAATATAATAAGATGATATTTGCAAAATCTTAAAGTGCTATATAAAAGTTAGCTCCTATTTTTTTTTTTTTTTTTGAGTAGACAAGGAGGGTATTACTCTTTAGGATTTTAGCCAGGTAAACCTCATCATTTGAAATATAGTGCCCCAGGTAAGTAAAGAAAGTTTCTTTTTTTTTCTCCTCAGTGACCTAAGGCTTTCATAGGACATTATTCTGTGATTCTATTACTCTCTGCTGCCTGAAAGCAAAAAAAAAAAAAACAAAAACAAAACACCATGATGGGTCATAGAAACAGCTCTGCTTTTTAAAAAGTTACTTGAGTGTCAGTGACAATGGGAAAACATGCTTCCTCTCAAAATAGCCATCTAGAAATCACCTTGAAAAATAAGGTTTCTTTAGCAGTAGCACTAAGTAAGGGAAAGACAAAGTAATCACTTCCCATTTTCTGTGCCAGGAAGAGGGCAGATACTCGTGCCAGTTTAGGTTGGATGAAAGTGGGAAGGACAGGTAAGGGAAGCAGTCCCATTAAGAATGATAAAAAATCATCGACGGTAATAAATTTATTACTGCAGTGGCAGAATTTGTCGTGAACAATGACTCACTTAAATGGTGCCTTACTAACTTCCCTATACAATAACTAATGACAAGGGTTAGCTTATTTTCCAGATGGGAAAACTGGGGTTCAGAGAAGTAAAGTTACTTGTTCGAGGCTACACTGTTATTGTTCAGAAGATAGGTTTGAACGCAGGTCTCTGGATTCCAAGTTCATTGCCTTTTCAGCTATAAAATACCCATGAGCTTATTGTACATATCCAAAAGTGGAACTTTTTGCTCCCCAAAAATGGTATAATCTTCATTTAAAAATGGAGGTGGGAGGGGAGAATCAAGATGGTGGAGTAGAGACAGCAATCCAGCTGAATTCTCCCAACATCCCCCTCTAAACAACTTTAAAATAATATCTCAAATGGAGTGGCAGAACCGACAGAAGGTCCAGGTGAGACATTTTTCCAGCCCGAGACAGCTTAGGGGGTGAGCAGGAGAGCTCTGTGCTGTGGGGCGGAGGTTGCACGCACTAACAGAGGTGGACCTTGGAGGCAGCCACAAGAGCTCCAGCAGCAGCTTTGGGAGTTTTCAATTCAGATATTCAAATCTAAGTTCTCTACTTAGGTAAGGGGGTTGCCCAGCTAATCAGAAAGAGATCACAGTGCTGGCACTGATCAGCAGCAGTTCCAGGGTGGAGAAGATAGTGCTCACAGTCAGTCACCAGGAAACCGAGGCCCTGGTCAGTTCCAGAGCTAAGAGGAGCCCTAGTGCTTGCTGCTGCAAGGGAACGAGGGCCCTTCCTGGACAAAGACCAGAGTGCAGACTAAGAAAGCAGTGATCACACCTCTCACTGGATTATACCACCTTGGAAACATGGAAAACTAGTTCTGAAAACAGCAACATGCAAAAGCCTGAAACCTGGAACAGTGCCTTCCCACCCCAGGTGAGCAGAGCCCAGCTTTCACATAAAGTTCAGAATGACGTGAAAAATAAGCAGACAACAGCAAGAGAATCTGACTAAATGAAGTGCCTGTGGCAGCAGGGAAGATCAAGGCACTGGTTCAGAAGAGAGCATGAATACAGCTATAAGCAAAGCCTCGAAGCGGAGTGCTAATTAGAGGCAAGCCCGACAGAAATTCTTGGAAGAGTTAAAGAAAGAGATAGGAGTAGTGGAGGAAAAAATGGGAAATGAAATGAGAGTGATGCAAGAAAACTATGAAAAGAAAACTAATAGCCTAGTAGAAAAGAGACAGAACATACTGGAGAAAATAACACTATAAAAAGCAGAATTGGTCAAATGGTAAAAGGGACACCAAAATTCACTGAAGAAAAGAACTCCTTAAAAAGCAGAATAGGCCAAATGGAAAAAGAGGTACAGAAGCTCACTGAGGAAAATAATTCCTTAAAAATTAGAATTGGGCAAGTGGAAGCTTATGACTCCATGAAACATCAAGAAATAATGAAATAAAACCAAAAGAAAAAAAAAAGAAGAAAATGTGAGATACCTTATTGGAAAAACAACTGATCTGGAAAACAGATTGAGGGGAGATAGTTTAAGAATTATTGAACTACCTGAAAGCCCTGTTCAAAGAGAGAGAGAGAGAGTAGACATATTTCAAGAATTATAGAGGAAAACTGCCCTCACATCTTGGGTCCAGAGGGTAAAGTAGAAATTGAAAGAATCCACCCATCGCCTCCTGAAAAGAAAACTCCCAGAAATATTATAGCCAAATTCAGAGCTTCCAGGTCAAGGTGGAAATACTGCTTGCAACCAGGTAGAAGCCGTTCAGATATCATGGAGCCACCGTCAGGATCACACAAGGTTTTGTGGCTTCCACGTTAAAGGAGTGGAAGGACTTGGAATATGATATTCTGGAAGGCAAAGGAGCTAGGATTACAACCAAGAATCACCTATTCAGCAAAACCGAGTATAGTCATTCAGGGGGAAATGGACATTTAATGAAATAAAGGATTTTCAAGCATTTGTGATGAAAAAGACTAGAGCTGAATAGAAAATTTGACATTCAAACATGACTCAGGAGAAGCATACATGAAAGAAATCACAAAGGACTCAATCAAGTTAAAACCCTTTACAGTCCTTTAAGGGAAGGTGATACATGTAACTCCTAAGAACTTTATCATCATTAGGGCAATTAGGAGTGTACTGAGGGGCATGAGTCAATTATGTTACAATAGTTTTTTTTTTTTTTTAATGAAGGGGGTGGGGGTGGGACAGCTAGGTGGTGCAGTGGATAGAGTTACCAGCCCTGGAATCAGGAGAACCTAAGTTCAAATCTGGCTTCAGATACTTACAAGATGTGTGACACTGGGCAAGTCACTTAACCCCAATTGCCAAAAAAAAAAAAAAAAAAAAAAAGGTGATTTTTCTCACTTTATTTTTCTTGCTTTTTTTTTGACATGTTTAATATGGAAATGTGTTTTGTAGGTTTTATATGTATAAAGGGTATCATTGCTTGCCTCCTCAGTAGGTGGGGGAGGGACTACAGTGAAAATTTAGAACTCTTAATTTTTCTTAATGTCAAAAATAAGAAATAAATTTTTTTTTTACCAACAAAAATGTAGAGGAAAAAGCATTCATCTGAGGCCTAGCTCTCTCTTTTGTTATGGTGTACTTATTCAGTCTTTACATTTATTGAAAGCCTGCTTTGTGCAAGGCACTTGCCCTGGTCTTACTTTTATGAAAGATACAGTTTACTTGAGTAGGTCCCTCTCTGTGTCTAACCCTGATCCAGTATCCTTTCTGATGGCCAGGTGTTGGGGGTGGGTTTTCAGGTACCTGCTGAACTAGAGGGCCCCCAAGGTCCCTTCCCACTCTTGAGAATCTATGAGCTGCCGCTGTCAGAGACACCACAAAGCCACATCTGAGGGCAGCAAGGCCCACCAGATACAGTGCTGGCCTTGGGTTAAGTAGGACTCGAACTGAAGTCCTGCCTCTTAGGCTGACTCAGTATATGGGAAAGGGAGCAAGCATTGATGAAGTACCTCTGCATTCAATCACTTCTTAAAAATATTAGCTCCTATGATCCTTACAACAACACTGTGAGGAAGTTGAGGTTTTTATCCCCGTTTTACAGTTGAGAAAACTGAGGCAGACAGTTGACTTGCCAGGGTCATATAGCTCATAAGTATCTGAGGCGCAGGATTCCTGATTCCAGGACCAACACTATGTCTGCTTTCCTACCTAGCTGTACTGGCAGCTTGTGTCACTGGATATCGATCTAAGGTTTCCTTATCTGTGTGGGGATGATGATATGTCGCAGGGTTGTCTTGTGAGAATCACAGGACATACTGTAAATAAAGCACACGGAAAACCTTCAAGCTCCTTATTAATATGAGGTGAGTGGACAGCTCCCTGGACTAAGGTGACCAAGGAAGCAATGGGATTTGAACCAATAGGGGGATTGGCTACTTTGCATCTTGTTGTCTTGGTCATTGATTCTGCCTTAAAACTATAATATGAATAAGCAAGCAAACAAACAAAACCCCTACCTATTTCTTGGTTCTCTAATCTATTTTCCTCAGTTGTCAAGAAATGCAAAAATAGCCAAATAGGCCAGTGTTACCCTTACTGATGTAGAAGAGCCACCTACTGGTGACAAAGTATCCCTGCAGGCTTCTCACACACGCGCACACACTCTCTCTCTCTCTCTCTCTCTCTCTCTCTCTCTCTCTCTCTCTCTCTCTCTCTCTCTCTCTCTCTCTCTCTCTCTCTCCCCCTCTCCCCTCTCCCTCCCTCCCTCCCTCCTTCCCTCCTTCCTTCCCTCCCTCTCTCTCTCTGTAGAACTCAGGAAATGATTCGTAAATGTGCAGTGATGTGACATTATAGTAGTCTAGCAGTACAAGAGAATTCAGCCTCCAGACCATTTCAAAGGCCACAAAAGGATACACAGAGTCAGGATTTAGCTGAAGTCATACCACCAGTACTTGGCAGCCAGACGTGGAACTCAGGTCTTCTCACTCATCAGAATTGTTCAGTGCTAGTAGAATGGTATCCTAGCAGGAAATGAATGCTTTTAATCTTCATTATTGTGCTAGTTTATGGAATCAAGCAGCTAGGTGGTGTAGTGGATAGACTGTCAGGCCTGGAGTCAAGAAGACGTAAGTCTTCTGAGTTCAAATCTGGCCAGAGACACTTACTAGCTGTGTGACCCCTGGGCAAGTCACTTCACCCTGTTTGCCTCAGTGCCCTCATCTGCAAAATGAGCTGGAGAAGGAAATGGCAAACCCCGCCAGGAAAACCAAGAAAACCCCAAGTGGGGTCATGGAGAGTGGAACACGCCTGAAGCAACTGAACAACAGCATGGAATCAAGGCATGCTTATTTCTTTGAAACACATGTTGGTGTGTTTAGGGGAGTGACTAAAAGTTCCTTTTCTTTGAAAAGCCCTCCCTTTTAGACACTTGTACTCTTGCTCTAGAAAGGAGTGACGGTTTTTATGTCATCCTTTTCAAGTCATTTTGGCATGGAATCTTGGCCTAAAAGAGCACTTTTTCTGCACAAAGATTCATTAAGGAGACTCTGGTAGGATGAGTGTAACTGCTAGGACGGTTTTCTTTTGAAGATATTTTCCTTTTGCTCATATTGGGATTTTTTTTTTTTAAGTGATTACTACTTTTAAAAAGGATACCACATGACTTCCTGAAAGTGTTTTACTTGGAGAGCTGACATGGTCTTCGACTGGATATTGGAAGCCAGAAGAGAAATTAGGTTACTGCAGTCATTCAGGTGAAAAGATGGTGAGAATCTGAACCTGGTGGTAACTGAGTAGCTAGAGGGAGACAGAGGGCAGAGATGTTGTGGAATTGAAACAGACCCAACTCGGCAACCTTCCAGGTCACCTAGTCCAGCCTCATTTTACAGACTGAAAATCATAAGACTTCCTGAAAGTATGCAGGTAGTAGTGGCTCAGCCAGAATACCAGCCCTGTTCCTCTCATTCCAAATCTAGCATTGTTTCTCTTCAACATCTTGTCGAATAATTGAATATGGGAAGGGTGGGCCATCTCTCCTCCAGGGATTGGAGTGAATGAGGGAGAAGATGAGTGAAGACACGGGAGGTTTAAACTAACCTCTAGGTTACTTCTCAAGAAATAGTGGAAATTATTAAGAAGAACCACCTAATTAGAAGGTCAAACAATTGAAAGGCCAGTGGAAATGAAGGCTTTCTTGGCTTCCCCTCTTCCAGATATAATCTCTTCCTCTCCTGAATTATCAGTGCACGTTTACATTATGAGATCTCTCTCTCTCTGTATCTCCATATTGTGTTTATTGTAGTAATCTCTCAGTGCTGTAAGCTGTGTGAGGACACCCCATCCCTAGCCTGTCTTCTTTTAAGCTCTCACTTTAATGTACAAGGCATGAAGAAGGGTGACTTGCCAATCAGTTTTTAAAAAAATCTAAATCTTTATTTTGAATAATTATCTACAAACATAAACATTTTAACATATGAAGAATTAAAAAAGGGAATTAGAACCATCCACTTCTGTTTTGTGGTTTTAAAACTATATTAAAATTAGACTTTCTGCTAAAATGGCATTTTGTTAGGATGTAGAGGAGCCTTTATCCAACTCCTCAATTGTTTATTAAGTAGAAATCTGCCCCATGGAACAACAATAAAACCAAAGAGAAACAGCTGTCAGATCCTCTCTTTAGTCTAGGCTTGCCCAACAGTATTGCCAGCGATGTGCAGAGAAGCTCCAAAGAGAGACCAGTCAGGATGCACAGGCAGTGTGCAAGCTTGAAATCACCCACCCCCCCAGGCCAGCACAGAGGCAGCCACACCAGAGTAACAGCACCTGTGAAGCAAAGCACCTGGGGGCTGCCGCCAGATTGAGCCTGTCTGGGCCATAGCAAGGGATGGAGCTGCCTCCTGGGTTTGGGGCTATGTAAGGAGAAGCAGACAGAAGGAGAGAAGCCAAAACAAAAATCCAGCCAGTCAGTCACAAGCATTTGTTAGATACCTATTGTGCGCAGGCACCATGCTAAGCCTGGTAATACCAAGAAAGGCAGCCCCCAGGAGACTGAGCCCCAAGCCGTGTATTCCAGTGAAGGCAGGGCCTGGTCTTAGCCAACAGATGCAGGTGCCACCAAGCAATGCCTGACTGTCCAAAAGTAAAGGAGAGAGCAGAGTCTGACCTATGCGTAACGCCGTCAGCCAGAGACAGGCCGGAGATAGAAATCAATAGAAGAAAATGCCCGGCACTATTAAGAAGTAGCAGAAAATGCAAAAAGGCCAAAGAAGAGAGTCTGTTAAGTCCTCAGCAAGTCCAGGTAGCGTCTTAGAGACAAGAATAACCAGGTCAGCAAGCCTACAAGAGAAACCAGAACTGTAATGTTAAGTGAAGTGAAAGTTAGGAAGGGGGGAGAATTAAGAGCTTAGAGCAGAGGGTGGTAAATCTGAAGATTAGAATGGGTCAAACAGAAAGCAATAACTCAGAGATTCCCAGAAATATTAAAACAAAAAGGTTTTAAAAAGAGAAGAAAATACAGGTATATCAGCCATCAGAAGTAAACTGGCAGACAAGTCAAGGAGAGATAATCTAAGAAGGCCTTAATGAAGTTGCTCTGATAGATTCAGAGGGCAAAGTAAAAATATCAAGAACTAATTGGTCATCTCCTGGAACCCTAAAATGAAAACCCCTAGAAACATCTGAAGCCAGAGACTCCAGATGAAAGAAAAAAATACTCCAAGTAGCTGGAAAGAAAGAGCTGAAGTATTAAGGAACCAGAGTCAGGATCTCTCAAGGCTTGGCATTTACCACAATAAAGAAAAGGAAATATCTGAATATGGTATTCTCAAAAGCAAAATGTAAATGTTTCAAACCCAGAATAACTGCAAAACTGGGTATACTCCAGTGGGGAAAATGGACCTTCAGTAGAGTAGAGAGGACTCTGAGGCAGTCATTTCTGCTGTCTGATGAATTCCTTAGCCTTTCTTGATGAACACGCACCCCTCACATTTGGAGGGGGCTTGTACTTGACTGAGCGCTTACATTCTGCTGGGGGAGAATAGACAAGTGTCCCTCCAGAGCTGTTGTGTTATAAAGTTACGAAAGGCTGAAGAAGTTGTTAGATAAGGCTACCGAAGTTCCTGGAGTGATTTTGTTTTGAAGATCTTAAGAGTAAAAAGAAAAGGGAGGAGAAAGGGGATATAGTAAGAAATAGAGGACAAGGAAGGAGAGGACCATCTTCAAAAATCTGTGAAATGAGAGGTATAGGATAATGAATAAACAAGCATAGGGGAAGCCTTGGGAGAATGGGCATCCCATGATCCTTAACTTTCATCTGAATTACACTAAAGAGGGTTGAACTCCTGCATACATATAAACAGTTTTGTTTAAAAATATATTAAACCCAATGGGGAAATGAATAGGGATAGGGATAGGATTGAAGAGGGAGAAGAAAATCACTTATAAATAAATTGCAGCATCCAAGATTGGTTCATGAAGGAGGTATTAAAAGGAATGAAAGAAACATAAAAATGCGTAATTGGGCGAGGGCAGAAGCAAAAAGAAATTGGTCATGAAGCAGACACATCTCTTCAATTACAGGACACTAGTGTTGAGTATGCCCCTCTTTCAGGACCACCTCCTTTATAAAGAAGCACAAGAGAGTGAGTCGGAGGGAAATACACAATTGACTATTAATTGTGATTTCTGCTATAAAATGGAAGAGAGCACCAGAATGAATTAGAAAGCAAAATCCAATTTTAACTTGGAAATTTCTTTCTAGGTCATTTAGACTAGTGTCTTCATTTTATAGGTTATGAAACTGAGGCCTAGAGATTGTGGCTTAATAAAAGTCGTATGGGCAGCAGAGCTGGGATTTAAATTTGGACTATGTCACTTCAGCTCCAGGGCTTTTGCTGTGTCAGCTGGTCTTAGCAGATTCTCCTGCCCTTTGCTTCATTCGAGATTATCCCTTCATTTTTCGGATGGTGCTAGGCTTGCCTTGTTTCTTTTGCTGACCAGATTGCTTAAACTCTGGACTAGGGGGAATGCTGTAGATACAAGTCTACCGAGATCCTTGGGACGCATTTGACAAACACTCTCATGCTTTTCTCATGGAAACCGTGGAGAGATGTGGGCTGAACTTGATTACAGCGAGAGAATTTGAGAGTATAGTTACCCCTTCCACCTTATGACTTTCCCCATCAGGTTTCCATATATCGTGGGTTGGCATAAGAAATTAAATGGGAATTTTGGGGGAGTTTTGCAGAAGCCACAGACTATACCTGAAGGCCAGCAGACGACACAGAGCCTATGACCAAATACTTAACCCACAAATTACAATAAAGTGCTGTAAACACCCCATAAAAGAAAAAGTAAAGGGGTAGCTAGGTGGCGCAGTGGATAGAGCACCAGCCCCTGAAGTCAAGAGGACCTGAGTTCAAATCTGGCCTCAGACCAAACTCTTGACACTTACTAGGTGTGTAACTCTGAGCAAGTCACTTAACCCCAATTGCCTTTAACAAAAAAAAAAGACAAAAGAAAAAAAAAAACTCAGACTTCTTCTTGGTATGAAGGGAGAGCCAAAAAATCTGACGTGGATTTTCCAGATCTCAGGGGTGCTGCTCCCCTGACCCCCTGCAATGTGAAAGGGATAACTGTACTTGGAAGTCTAGGCCTAGATAGCAGTAATCAATAATTTGGCTTCATCTTGGAAGGAAAGGAAATGTCTTCTAGTGGACCTAGTCTTGGCCCTGGGCTGCTTCACCCTCTTATTAGCAGCTGGGCTAAAGGGCCAGGCAGGTGGCATGCTCCTTAAACGTTCAGGAGACGCAGGGCTAGAAAGGATAAGTAATTCATTGGGTGACAAATGAGATTTTTAAAATATTATTTTGGTAGGCTAGAACATCGGGTATGAGATTATCCCCGGTGCATAGCACAGTGACTGGTACAGAGTCAGTTTCTTTATTGGTTAAGCTCAAGCCCCTACACTTCAGTATAAAAAAATTGGCCTCACGAAGTAAGAGATGAGGGAAACCTGGTGTAGCCTCAGGCTTTGCTAAGAGGTCCAGTGGTAAGATAGAGGTAAGATGTTGGTCACCCAACATCTGGACTGTTGTTCAGAGTTCTGAGCACCCCATTTCAGGAAGCACATTAATGAGCCACGGAGGCTCTAGGGGAGGACGCCAGAATGGGAGAGGGCCATAGGAGAATTAGTTGGAGGAATTGGACATGTTTTGGGTAGACAAATAGTAATAAGAAATAATGCAAGTATTTGTTACAATAGATATATCTTTGCTGACTGACCAGCTAGAGAAGAGAAGACTGAGAGAAACATGCTACTGTTGCTGCCCACAGACATTTTGGGATGTGTCGGTTTCTATTTGAGCTTGATACCACTGTGGTAGGAGACATCTTTGTTCAGGTCTGGCTTGGACTAAGCATCTCTAAGATCGATTTCACTTCTGACAGTCTGGGATGTCCCATCCCAAACCCTATCCCAAAGGCACTGACTGTCCTTGAAATTATGCACTGCTGGTGAGCAGGCTTGAAATTGGGGAGCAGGTGGGAAACCAGGCAGGACTGTTGGTCATGGCATCTCCTCCTTGCCCTCATGGCTGGCTGCTCTAACTCTCCCACTGGTGATTTCACAGATTGTGGTACGGGGGATAGTATTTTGGGTTCAGGTAATGCTTTTTACTTTTATCAAAGGGTTTTTATCATCGTATCATGGACTTGGCAGTTCTTCCCATTTTGTATATGAAGAAACGGAGGCACAGAGGAACAGAGTTTCATCCAAGGTCATACTGATTTAATGGAAGAACCGAAACCAGAACTCTTTGCTTAGTATACAGTAAGCTTATGTGGATGAATTTTGATTCTGCCAGGATTTATACTCTTCATCACTTATGTGATAGTGTTAGCCGGAGAGGTCAACGTGTGATTTTTATTTGGGGAAGGTATTTCTATGAAAAGGTTGGTTGGGGTTTTTTTTTCCTTTTTGAAATTTCAGGGGTACTAAGAGATTAGGATAAATAGATATGACTTTATAACATGGAGAAATTTTTTTAAAAATGTAGTTCATTAGGAAAAGCTCTGCTACTAAAAATATACCGGTAACCATTTATTGATACAGATTATTTTTTTTTCGATTTTCAAGAAAATAAGAAAGTAGAAAGCCTCCGCTGCCATTTCAGGTAATGTGTTTTTCTGATGGCATGTCCTAAGTGTTCTTCAGTTTCAAGGGGAAGTGCTTTGTATTGATTTTCTAAGATATGCCCCTAAGTAGTAATAGCCTACGCCTCCTTGTAGAGAGGCCTGTCATCTTGGAAGAAGCAGCTGAAGGCAAGTTGGCGTAGGAGGGCTAGACAGTCACTTCCTCTTTGCAGAATTCCAGTCAGGTAGTTATCTTACACTTGATCAACTGAAGTGCGGCCTAAGAAATTCTAATCTAACTTAACCCAGACTACTGTTATCTGACCCTAAAATCATAGGCCCAGTTTTTACCAAGTCACAGGCAGAAATCAGTCTCGTTACTTTATAATCATATCACACACTATAATTTAAGTAGCATTTGCATCTGCCTTATCTTGAGAATTTAAAATTGACTTCCTGCCTTGTTTGTGGGATTTTAACCTAAATGAAACCGTTTATAGTCATTACCTGTAGATTGTTTTAAATGTCATCAGATTCCTGGCTATAATTCATATGCATATACATATAAATATTCTTCCTCTCTTAAAATATAAGCTTCTTGACGGCAAGAATGCTCTTTTGTATCTCCAGTGCTCAGTAAATAGCACATAGCTCTTGATAAAAAACTTTTTCATTTAAAAAAAAAAAAAAGGTCATCAGAGGGAGTGAGGAATCCATTCCCGTCCCCAAGCCTTGGGTTCAGACCCCTGTGTCTCTGCTGGTAACTGCTAGCCATGTGACCTCACTCAGGCTGCCTCTCATTTCCCTGAGATTTTAGTTTATTCTTCTGTAAAATGGACATCCAAGAGTCCAATTCTGACATACAGAGTCTATAAATTTTCTGAACCAGTTCCATAAACATTTCTTAAATGCCTGCATGTTCCTGTGTCTCTGCCTTAGGCATTGGGGATACAGAAACAAAAGGAAAAAAACCTGCCTGCTCTGTTAAACACTTGATGTGAAAGGCAGTGCAGAGCTGAGCATAGCAGTGGAAAAAGAGAAAGGTCTTCCCTTTCTTCCTAGAGGTTTCTGCTTTGATTTTCAGGTGGAGTATGAGATGCACATGTATTTTTAATCAAAGTTTAGAACAATGACTTTTGAATGTTAGCACCACCCACAGATTGCTAGCATATTGTTGATTTTTTTTATTTAAAAAACTCCTCAAAATAACAGTTTTGCATGCCAGTTTTTAGTCCAGGCGTTTATATAAATGATTCACATAGTGAGTTATGGTCGCTATGCTCTTATCTATACAGAGAAAATGACTTGCCTGCAGTTCTTGCTCTTATCGAGGCATTTTAGCCCTTCAATGAATCAGCCCACGGAGAACCTGTCGTTCTGTGCAGTCCCTATTTGTAGACTGCCAAGCCTCTGATGGAACCTGCACAGCCCTCAGGATATGAGGTTCCTGTAGAACTTGACATGTGACTATATTTTGGATGGCTTAAAAAGGACTATCTACTGTTGTTACTATTGTGGTGTTTTTATTCTGTCTTTTATGTCTTTTGCTTTGGGCCTATAGATTGTTGTTCTCTGAAAGATGGAATGCCTCCTGGCAGCTTGACATCCATGCCCCTGGGCCCTCTTAATTCTTTAGCAGTTTTCTTCTTGAGTGAGATATATTTGATTTTCTCCATTTAAATTACCCCTTTGAAGTATCTCTGAACTCTCACTCTGGATTGGATGTAACATTTCATGGACACTGATCACTTTAGTCACGAGCAGTGTCTCTAATCTCTGACTCTTCCGGAGTAGGTCACCGTAGGATCGATTATTCGTCCAACTCATTGAGAGTCAACTTTGCTTTGGAAAATACAAAGATGAGTGAGGTGGATGCCCTTCCCTCAAGGAGGATACAGTCTCGTAAGAGAAAGAATGCCTATACACAGCTTTTACTAAAAATATAATACTGATAGGTGTCATGAGAAGGATAAACAGAATGCTCTTAAATGTTCAGAGGAGAGAAGAGCCATTAAAGAAATCCAGAAGAGTTTGGAGGCAGGTCTCTAACAGAAGGTTCCATGAGTTGGACTTTGGCCTTGGGGTAGTTAACATTTTTACCAGGAACTCACGGAAGTATTGGTGTCATTCATTATGCACAGCTCGAGTTGAGAGGATAGCACCCTGGATGATGGTGTCAGGTGAAAAGAGATCTTGACAGGCCAGAACAGTGAGTGGTCCAGACCCAAAAAGGTGCCATGTAATAGCAGCAAAGATCCCATTCTACACTTGGGTCTCCTTCTACTTCCCCAGGCTTTCAACCCAGGAGTTTTCCCAGACTCCTCACTCTGTCCAAAGCTTGTTGATTTCACCATTGCACTATCTCAGATATGCCCCCTTCTCTCCTCTCTCACTGCCACCATGCTAATGCAGACCCTAATCACCTCAGAGTTGGACTATTGCAATACCCTGGGGGGGGGGGAGGCGGGCTGCCTGCCTCTCCAGTCCATCCTCAAGATTTAGCCACCAAAGTCATTTTTCCTAAAGCATACATCCATCCGTCCATGTCACCCTTACCCCATACTTAACTCCATTTGCTCCCTATTGCCCCAGGATCAGATACTCTATTCAATAAGCAGAGCCCTTTACAATTTAGCCCCCTCCTATCTTTCTAGTTTTCTTACATTTTCCTTCCCTTCTTTGATTCAACAACACTGGCCTTCTGGCTGGTTCATGAACAGGATGTTACATCTCTCAGCGCAGGCATTTTCTTTGGCTGCTCCCATGCCTGGAATACTGTCCATCATCCTCTGTGCCTACTGTCTTCCCTGGCTTCTTTTAAGTCCCAACTAAAATCCCATCTTGGAGAAACCTTTCCCAACCTCTCTTTAATTCTAGTGCCTTCCCCCTGTTAATTATTTACTACTTATCCTGTATATAGCTTCCTGTGTACACTTTTGTTTGCTTGTTGGCTCCCCCATTAGATGGTAAGCCCTCCAGGGCAGGGGACTGTGTTTTGCTTCTTTTTGTGTGTCTGGTGCTTAGCGTAATGCCCGACCCACAGTAGGTACTTCACGGTTTATTGACTAACTTCACCTCTTTGCTTCTGTTTCCTTAACTTTAAAAATGCAGTTAAGGATAGAACCCATGTCGTAGGGCTGTGATGATGAGAGTGCCTGACATTCACATGATAGGTACTCTGTAAATGTTAACTGTTATTATTAGTCCTAGTAGACTAGGATGCCTAATAAGAAATAGTGTGGTATAGGGCAATGGGTCAAATTCAAATAGAAGATGATCCCTGTTGGCTGCATATTGACTTAGAAAACCATAAATGTATTTGTGTTGTATCATTATTTTGTTGAACATTTCACAATTATATGGCTGGGCAGCACTTGGTATGGGTCAGGAATTTGACAGCTCTGGTGTAAGGAGTAAAAGGTTGAGTACTCCAAGCAGTCTGGGGTTTCTCAGTTGACCCTCAGTAATTCTCTAAAGACTTTAAGTTACAAGGAAGGTGCTGATTTGAATTGAGGGTGAGAGTTTCCACACTGGATCTGTCGGTCAAGAAGCAGGAATGAGATAGTCCCTGTGAGCATCTGCAAAAGAGGAGCAAACAGAATGCCAGATGATTGTGGTGAGGAGAGTGAGAGAAGATAAAGAAAGGCCTCGTGCAGCGCACGAGCTGTGAAGGAAATGAGGGCTCCTGAAAAGGAGGGGACATTAGGAGGAAGAACATTCTAGGCCCAGGAGAATGGCGGATGTGGAGTATTGTGTGTGAATGAGAGCACACAGGCCAATGGCATGGGCCCTAAAGTGTGTGAGGGGAAGTAATGAATAAGGATTCTGGAAAGATTGATTGGAGTCAGGTTGTGAATGGCGTTTTGGACTTAACAGAGGAGATTTTATTGGACCCAGGAAGTAACAAAGATGGAGCCACTGGAGTTTATTAAACAGCAGAATGGTCTGGCCAGGTCTGTACTGTCAGATACCATTTGGGTAGCTGTTTGAAGATTGGGTTGGAAAAAGTGAAGGAGTGGAGGCTGGGAATCCAATTATGAGACTACCTCAGTAGTTCCAATCAGGAGACGGATTGGGGAAGGGGGATGTGACTGTGTGAGTGGAAAAAGGAGGGTATGAATGAAGAATAAATTTTAAATATTGATCAATTGAATGTTCAAAAGACAACTTGAATCAAAATTGAATGAAGGGTGAGGCTCTGCAGCTTTTTAGCTTGCTTTATCTAAAGGATCTTTCTTGGTTGTGGAAGTAGATTCAAAAAGATTTGGCTCTGATTGTATGTGTGAGATAGGTGAGGTCAGAATTTTGGACCTGGGTAAATGGAAGGATGGTAGTGCTCAAAAAAAGAGGTAGGTCTGGGGAAAAGATAATGAATTCTGTTTGACATTTTGAGTTGGAGGTGCCTTCAGGACCTCCTGTTTAAAATGTTCCCAAATTAATTTGGTGTTGGAACCAATAAATGGTGATGTTTGACTTTAGAGGCAAGGATTGGCTATGGAGGTTTGAGGGTCATCTGCATGGTAATGATACTTGTGCCCATGGGTGCTGATGAGGTCACCAAGATAGCCTTTGGGCACATCCACAGTTAGGGGATTTGATATGGGTGATGATCCAGCCAGAGACTGAGAAGGGTAGCCCAGACAGGGTGAGGAGCCAATGGAGAGGTATGGCATGAAAACCCGGAGAAAGAAGAGTGGCGTCCACCAGGGGTCCTTAACATTTTTTGAGTCCTAGACCCCTTTGGCATTCTAGTGTAGCCTGTGGACTCTTCAGAAGGGGAGTGGTTTTAAATGCCTAAAATAAAATATGTATTACTGTAAAGGAAGCTGGTTACTTTGAAATACAATCTGTTGATCTGCCTATTTTTCTGCCTACCTACATACCTACCTACCTATCTACCTGTCCTCACTGACCCGGGATGAGAAATCCTTGTCTACAGTGTTAGGTGCTGTGCTGTCAGATAGGTCAAGAAGGATCATAATAAGGAAAACTTCCGAATTGGAAGTTACTATATCATTGGTGGCTTTGGAGAGAGCAGTTTTAGTTGAGAGACGAGATTGGAAGTCACATGGCAAAGGGTTGAGAAGTGGGTGAAAGGAAAGGAGATAGAGGTCAGGAGAAGTAGGATTGCTATTTCAGGGAGTTTGTGAGAGGGAAGAAATCTTAAGAATCAGGAGAGGGTTTGTTGAGAATGGGAAATGTGCTGGGTATATTTAAGCAGCAGGGAAGGAGTCATTAGAAGGGTAAAGATTTAATCCAGGCCAAACCCCTTGTTTTACAGGAAGCTTTGAGAAGTTAATGCTTTGTCCCGAGGTCACATAGAGAGTGTGACAGAGCCCAGACCCACTCCAGATCCAAACTGAGTCTAAAAATCCTATCTTTAAATTGTGTAAATTTATCCAGCATCTTAAAGCAATCTGTGAACATTATTTGACAGGGCATGAGAGTCATGGTGTACTTGGGCAGTGCACTGATTTATTCAGTCAGTCCTTCAGGACAGTACTGGTCTAGCACTGTTTAGCAAACTTAGGAAGTGCTACCAGCTGGGGTGACTTGGGTCATAAGTACTGTGGGGCGTTGGAAGAGTTAATTAGCAAGAGGAAGAAAGAAAGAAAAGGAGATATTAAATGTTCCCTGAATGCATGTGTAAATGTGGTGGGAGTAAGCCAGGGTTGGGTTTGGTAAGATGTGAGTGTAGATAGGACACAAGGCCAGGGGATTCAAGAGGAATGAACTGGTTAACTATGCTATAGGGTCAAGAATGGGAAGGAATGAAAGTTAAGGCAGAACAGGTATTCGAACTGAGGGAAGGAAGGAGTTGAGATCTTGTGAGGATAAAAAATGGGTTTAGGGAGAGATGGAACGTTAGGAGGCTAGTCTTAAAAGGAATTCATAATGGGTGATCATGGAAGTAGGACATATGTGAGTAAGCATGTGATGGTCCGTGCCTATGTCTGGTGAAATGACTAGATCACCGAGGTGCCAGCAGATCGGGAAACCATGATGCTGGAGTATTTGAAGGATATCCTCTAATGGCCAGGTTTTAGGTGGAGAACAGGACTGAGGAACCAGGAAGAGGAGGGTGGGCTGGGAGACACTAGTCACCAGGATTTGGATTATGTGATATGTTTGAATAAGTGACTCTCAAAGGAGGAGAGGTTGCTGAATTTGAGTGACAGGTGGAGGATCTGCAAATGGTCATGGGAGCAAGCAGTGTGTCTACTTCTCAACCAAGATTATTGTGTTTGAGATAGGACGCCAGTATTAGAAAGAATGCCAAGGATGTGGTATCTTCTGTAGGATCCAGGTGTTGGTGAGTGCCAAAAGAGAGAAGGTTTCTAAAGTCAAGTGAAGTTGGTTCGATTTCAGAGGCCACAGGGTAGAGCTGGAGTGGGAAATGGGAAATGGAGGGAGTCAACTTGAGGTAGATGGAGGAGAGAGAAGTAGGGGCTGGGGAGGCAGTTGGGATTCACTGTCCATGGGATGGGGAGAGTTAAGAGTGGTGGGAATTGGGTTGTCACCGCAAACGAGTCCAAACAGAGTCACTGGTTCCTAATAGCTCTGCAGAGGACAACAGGTGCGGAATGCCATGTGGAGTCTTGAGAGGGCTGGGCTCCCCAGGAGTCTGTCTGGTTCTCCAACTTAGAGGCAGCTGTGCCTACCACAGTGCTCGAAGGGTCTCAGCACCATGGTTTGACTCTTTCTGAAGCATTCTATTCAGTTCTCAGTCAGTCAGCAAGGCTTTGTTAGGCACTTCCTACCATCCAGGAGCTTTCAGTCTCCCTTAAGGAGACCTGTGCACGTGTAAGTATAGACAGAATGGTTCCAGAGTTGAGTTTTGTGGTTGGGCTTTTGTTGTTGTCATTGTTGGCTTTTGCTGGGGGTGGGGTGGAACTGGAGCAGCTGGAGGCATTAGTCTGGAGAAGGGAGATTGTATTTGTCTCCAAGTATTTGAACAGCTGTTGTGGAAAGGCAGAATACAATGGTTATTCTTGATTTGAGTGGGCTAGGCTAGGAGCGACGGGGACGAGTTGGGAAGAGGCAGAGTGAGGCTAAGTGTGGCAGCTGGGGAACTGTCCAGCTTCCCAGTAATGAATGAGGGCTTCCCCAGGCTGGAATGGGTTGCCTTAGTTAGATCCTCTTTTGGTGGAGCTCTTCAAGCAAATGCTGGGCGGTCACTTGTCAAGAATATTATGGAGACAATCTTAGAGATCTCTTAGTTTACTCTTTTACAGGTGAGGAAATTGGGGCCCACGGAGATTGTCTTTCTCAAGGTCAGGTCGCTGATTTACACCCCAGTTACATTCTAAATTCAGTCCTCCTAGCCCTCCTTCTGGCAGAGTTGATCAGAGGAGGCCTCCTGGAGGAGGTGGTACTTGACAGATGGGTATGGGAGTGTGAGACACTGAGATTGAGCAAAGCATACTGTTCATAGATCAGTCTGGGGCTTTAGAGTTGAAGAAATGGAGAAGTTCTGATGTGACTCGGTCGTGATACCAGAGCCATCGTTCAAGACCAATGTGTCTGCCTCTGATTCTTGTGTTGCATTGTGCCCCACTGCTCAGAGGCTTAAAATTGCAAATGGATGGCCAACAAGTGCTTCATGTGAGTACCTGGCACATACTGTTGAATGCAGGAAATTCTGTCTCTAGCTGTATTCATTTAAAGGTTGCTTCACAGGATCCTAGGGTTCACACAAGTGGAAGTGATCTAGGACACCCCTCAGAGGTTGGGGCACCAGGGCCAGCTCGGCCATATATGAGGTCTACTGGACCACCCCGCTTCTGGAAGGTTAATGGATGGTGACTTTAAGCATCTTGATGTCTGTGGGTAAATACTGAGATATTTCAGATTCACAGCCAGGTATTCCTTGGGAATCAGTCAGTAAGAATTTAAGTGTCTGCTGTGGGCCCAGCTGGGCACTGGGATTACAGAGGTGACCCAGAGAACAAAAGCAATTCAGCAGCTCCTAGGCTTTGAGTAGCCACTCAGAGCATTTATTATGTGCTTACTCTGTGCCAGGCAATTTGCTAAATGTTGGGATACAAATATCAGGGAGTGTCACAGGTGCTTCTGTAGTAGTGGAAGAAGTTGACTTCTAAAGGCCAGAAGGGGGTGGGGGATGGGGCATGTCTTGGAGCTGGTAGCCAGGCAATGAAGAGGAGGCCTGGTTCTGACAAAATAAGGCGAAGACTTACCTTACCAGCCCTAGGCAAACATAAGTAAACAAATCTGATCGTTTTTATTGAAAATTGTTCTGCATCTTTGAATTGGTGGAATGGTGGCTGGAACCCTGGACCTGGTTTCAGAAAGACCTGAGATCAGATCCTGCCTCTGACACTAGCTCTGTGACCCCAGGCAAGTCTCTTAACCTCTCTGTGCCTCTGAATCTTCATTTGTAAAATAAGCAGTCGGCACCAGTGGCTTATAAGGTCCCTCCTCTCTCTTCTAGCTCTCAGTCTGTGACCCCATGACCAGAAAGACTGATAAGCAGTGGGGAGCAGTCAGCCCCTAAGGGCTCTTACTCAAATCTGTGCTTATTAGTTCCAATTCCTCCTGTCTGTGCTGTGTTTGTACATAGTTGTTTGTATGTCATCTCATTAGACTGTGAGTTCCTTGAGAACAGAGGGACCACCTTGTCTTTCTTTGTATACTCTGCAGTTAGCACTGAGTAGGTGCTTAACCTGTTAGTAAGTGGCAGATGAACTTTCCTGACTGAGGACCTAGCCTGTATAAACTTCTAATAAACCTAGATGTTGAAACGTTTAAGCAGGAAGTAGAAAACGCTTTGCTTTACATTGGTTGGACAGGCATCAGCAGTAAATGTGTTTTAAGCACAAAACTCTGTATGGAGCACCACTGTGCTAGGAGAGATGTGAGGTGCGAGACGGCCATCCCCACTGAATTCTCTTAGTTCTGGTCAGGCTCTCCAAGTTTGTGCCTCATTTTAGTGATGGGTTGTGTCCGATCTGGATGGTGTTGAAGGGAGCCAGCACGCCTGTGTTTGAAAGCCAGCCCATATAAGTTTAGGCCAGTCATAGAACTTCTGCTCATCTGTAAAAAAAGGAGATAGTCTGAAAGCCTCTTCCAGCTTAACCCAACAATAATGTGCCATTTTATCCTCCTACCACTTTCTCCTGGAGTTCAAAATGACTGTTTTCATGAAACATCTTTAACATCTAGACACATAGATTTGTCTAGGTGACCCTGAACAAGTCATTTCACCATTCTAGTCCTCAGTTTTCTTAATAAGACGAAGGAGTCTTCTAGTTTAGTCTTTTCCAAATCTAGAATTCTAAGTCTAAAATATTTCCCCCTGTTCTACTGAAACACCAACCATCATTTTTGGTTATTAATAAATGACTCCCATTTTTGTCAGACTTTAACATTAAGAGAACCCATAGCTCAAATGACCCTCTGAGGTAGGGTTAGCTCTATTTTACACCGGTGTACTTAGGATGAGAAAATGAAATCGGGGCCCCGCCTCACCGAGCTTACGCACCTGGATAAACTCTAGAGCCAGTGTTTGACCCACCATCTACTGATTCTTAAGTACCATTTTTTTTCTTTTGTCTTACTCCATGCCATCTAAATTAGGGAGTCACAACTGTTCTTTTTGACCAGGAGAATAATGGAAGATGCCCAAAGAAAGGGCAAAAAAATTCTGCAAACGAGATCAGTAGTTCAATTTTCTGTATATAATAAGTTATTTTAGTGTAATTATTTTGTTTTTGTATAGTTCAGAAAATTGAAGTTTTTAAAGTTGTGTCTTAAAAGGATTTATTGATCTATTTTGCTATTCCATTACCTTCATTTCTGAGTATATCCCTCCCACTCTCCTACATACATAATGGGATAACTCTTATAACAAAGAATAGAAGAGACCAGGGGAAAAGCCAGCAAAAGGAATAATAATAAAATTGACATAGGACCTTATGGCTCACAAAACTCATCCCATACATTATCCCTTTTAATTCCCACAACAGACCTGTGTGGGAGCTATCATTGTTATTCCCATTTTTTCAGCTCCGACTGCTACTGGTGAATGCTGGAGGCCGATTTTGAACCCAAGCCTCCTTGACTTCAGCTCAGCACTTCGTCTGTTGTGCTGTGGGCATCCTTTGCTGTGCCCTTCTCTGCCTTTTCTCTTCTGACAGTAATTTCTGAATGTTGGGAGTTTGTTTTCTGGTTCTCCAAGTTTTTGTAGTCACAAAGCTCATTGCTTTCCTGAGGCTGCCCCATTCGTTCACCATCCGTTCTTCCTAAGTTTTCCTTGCCACTCTCTTCTTCACATTCAGGTTGTCTTACTGTGCCGCAGTGTTTCATTACATTTATCACAATTTGTGTAGCCGTTCCTTATCGGATGGACATGTACTTTATTTCCAGTTCTTGATGATGACAAAAAAGACTGACACAAATGGGGGGAGGGGAGCAGTGTGTGTTAGGGATGCTTCTTTTTGTCTTTAATTTCCTTGGGGTAGATGCCTGCCTATGGTATCTGTGCGCATTTATGGTCAGGATATTTTAGCCAGTTTCTTAGCATAATTCTAGATTGCTTCCCAGAATACTTGGGCCAGTTCCTTGGCTCCAGTCAAAAAGGGTCATCCTGCAGCCTAGTCTGTCCCCGTGTTTTTTCACCTGTGACAGTATGCTGAGTGTGCGATGCTGTCAGACCCCCAAGTTGCTTTGACTTGTATTTTTATTAGTAATCTGGGCCAATCTTTCATATAGTTGTTACTAGTTTGTAATTCTTTCTTTGGAGAACTGTTTGTTCATATCCTTTGACTATTTATCCATGGGGGAATGGCTCTTGGTTTTATTTATTTGTATCCCGATAAATTGGCTTCTTTTACATAATGGTCTCAGTTTTCCTATAGCTGTTTGACTATTGTTCAGTTTCTTTCTATATTATTATCCCTCTCTTGCTTCTTTGTGTGGATATACCTCAGGATTCTTTCCTGAGCGCACCTTCCCCCCCTTTTTTTTTTCCTTTTAGTGATCTCATCAACTCCCATGGGTTCAGATCTCATCACCAAATAGGATAGTGACTGGACTTGTCATTTCAATGGTAGAAGGACCCACCAGGATAAGGAAAGCATCTTCTACCAATATAGGTCAATACTTTCTCTGTAACTCACAGTCCTAGAGAGTTGCCTAGAACAAAGAGAAGTTAAGTGATTTACCCTAAGGACATGGCCACTATCTGCGTGTCTGGTTCTGAGGCCGACTTCGTGTTCACTGTGCCCTGATGGCTATGTCAGGGGTGGTCAGTAGTGTCAGATGCTGCAAGAAGGAAGGGGATTTAAAAAAAGGCCATTAGATCTGGCAATGAGATCAACACTTACTTTGGAGAAAATGTAGTTTGTGAAGTTGGAAGCCAGATTGTAATGGATTGTGTGAGAAATGACCTAAGGAAGAGAAAGCAAAAGCAACAAACATAAATAATTCCTAAGAATCTGGTGGTAGAGGGGGAGGAGAGAGGAGAGAGAGAATGAATGGTAGCTTGAGGGGATGGTAGTTCCAATGGTAATATTAAGATAGTTATAACGGTCACTAGCATTGCTGTATAGATTTAAGGTTTGTAAAACACGTTACAGGTATCGTATCCTTTGATTCTCCTGATGACCCTGATGGTAAGTGCTATATTATCCCTATTTTATAGATGTGGAAATTGAGGCAGACAGAGGTTAATCAGCAGTGCCAGAGAGTGTATTTGACTTGAGGCCCAGAGCTCTATCTGCTGTGCTACCATATTTCCCTAAGAATTATTCAGATCATTCTTTACTCAGGTTCAGAACCTTGTAGTCTATCAACCATTATTCACTCTCCCTCATCCTTCTCAAACCCCCATATCCAATGACTTTCCAAGTTTTCTGCCTTTGATTCCACCTCTGTAGCATTCTTCCTTCTCTCTCCTTCACAAGGCCAGCACCCTCGTTCAGTCTCTGCTCACTCTTGCGGGGACTGGTACGCCTCATTGGTCTTCCTGCCTCCTTTCTCCAAGCTAGCCTCCTCCTAGTGGCAAAATTCTATCCTTATATCACAAGTCTGACCACGTCACTCCCTTGTTTAAGGGTCAGTGGCTCCCAAATGTATGTAGGGTCAAAGAAAGTCTGGGCAGCTGGTCTTTATAGACCTCTCACACACTAGCTTTGACTTCTCTCAAACACTGGTGTGTGTGTGGGCACACACACGCACGCACACACACTCACACTGTTCAGGTTGAAGAGGCCCACTGGTTCTCAGTGTTTCTTCTCAGCCCTCCAGGCTTTCCCGCCTGGCTTTCTTCAGTGCCCAGCTCAGGGGCCCTGGCCGGAGGGTTATTTTTCTGATGTCCCCGGGTCTGGTGCCGTCCTTCTGCTTCCCCCTCCCTTCCATTACCTTGCATGCCTTCTGTACACATTGTGTATGCACTGTTTACACAGAAGAACAGATGCTCCTTGAGGACAGACTGTGTGGTTTGTGTGTCCCCAGCCCTAGAACAAAGTTAGAACAAATACATGTACAGTTCCTTTCACATCTCTCTCCTCATCTATTTGAGCAGTAAAAGCAGTTCAAACTTTGTGGAGAGTTAGCATGGGAATTTGTAACCTTTTTTGGGGGGGGGGGCTACTTCATTTTTTCATCCCACTTAGTTTCCTCTAATCAAATAAAAATATTTTAAGCCATTTATTTTCACCATTCCTGGATGCTATTATCTTGACTGTAATTGCCTAGTTTCCTCCCTGGCTGATCTATTGCGAGTCTTTATCTGGGTGTTATTACAGAATGTAAATGCTCCACAGAGCATCATAGTTGTAGCCAGAATGTTTTCAGATCCTCAGCAAACAGGAAAAAGCTGGAGGTTGAGTGATTAAAATAAGTTGGTCAGCTTTCTTGTCAGTGTGTGAGCGGCCTTGAATTCATTATGCTTCTGGTTCCTGAAATGTGATGTGTGAAAAATAGTTCTTGCTGTTTACAGATGGTGGTCCTTGGGCACCAGACAGTGGATGTTGGAGTGGATTGCAGAGATGCTGATGAAAAACTAGAGTGCGGAAGACAATGAACAAAGAGTCATTTTAACACCTATGCATGCTCTGTGAAAGCTTAGAGTTTTTTGCTTGCTTTCTAAAAAACAACAGCTGCATGTGTGGACAGTGCTTCTTGATCAGGTTGACACGTTGTGATGGATGCTTTGAATGGAGCTTCTGGATGAAATTGTGTGAATTAGGGGATCCAGTATCCTAGATGACGCCAGGATCTATAAGTATGCGCCCTGATTCCCTCCCATTCACTCTTTGGGATCCATTTCCTATCTAGTGACGTCATTACTAGCTTACAACACAAGCTGTGTTAAGCTCAGAGGGACTTTGTTTGTAAACACAAGCACCTACACAGTGGAAATGTATATACTCTGTTGTATATTGCATGGCAGTATTTCTAATTTTGCTTAGTTTATATTAGCATTATTCTACCCCAGCAATCATGATGGGGTGGCTGTTTTCCTCTAGCATTGTCAGCTGAAATCTTTAAACTCTGTTAAAACAGATTTAGGTTGTAGGTTTCAAATCAGGCCTGATTGCTTCATTAAAGTTGTGTCTGGTTTTCAGGAAGGGCCTTTTAATTTATGCAATTTATAGCACTGGGCTTAGCCGTCAGAGCAGATGAGTTCAGATTCTGCCATCTTAACACATGTGGTATTTTAAGCAGCCCATATCCCTTTTGGGGATCTCAGGTTCCTCATCTATAGAATGATGAAATTGGGCTGGATCAAGCCTTCTCAGTCTTTTTTTGTCTTGGACCCCTTTTGCAGTTTGGTGAGGCATATGGAGCCTTTCTCAGACTGATGGTTTTAAATGCATAAAATAAAACACATGGTTTTATTTTAAAAAACCAATTTATATGGAAACAGATAAAAACATTTTCCCATCCAAGTTCTTTGACCCCATGAAATCTACCTGTAGACCTGAGTCAAGACTACCTGAATCTAGTAGATTCAGCTTTAGATGTTGTGATCATGCTTTTGTATCCTTATAATGAGGCTGCTCTGCATTCTGAACTCAGCTAGTGGCTAGACTTTCAGCTAGTGGCTAGACTTAAAACTTCTGTACCATGTTGAAGGGATTTGAAAGAACAGCTGGTCTGTCCGTGAAATCTCCGTAATCCATGTGGTCCATGGCCATCGTTGAACGTAGATCTGTCTGGGCATATCACACTAAATTGTTCGTTTGGGCCATACGTTTATTTAAATGACTTTGATAACTGCTCTTTTAAAAATATGAAAGCCTATAGCTAGAGTTCCATAGTCTCAAACTAATCTTAGTCTTGTGGCAGCACACAGCCAAGGGCAGACTGATGCCTGGCCAGTGAGTAATGGGATCTGGCCATGTGGGTGGGGCGCTCGTTTGCTGTAGTCCTCGAGCAAAACATGGAGGAGTCTGGAGATAAATGGGTACATATTTTGAACAAAATAACTTCTCTTGAAACTATTGGTTTTTGTTTTGTTTTGTTTTTGTTTTTGTTTTAGAATAAAATAGCCTTAGCTTTTGCTGATGTTTTCTTCTTAAGTGAGTTTTAAAAATGCTGTCTTTTGGGGGGGGTCATTTTTGCTTTAAGATGTAACAAACTGAGGCAGCGTATTAATGCTGAGTCACAGGCTAGTCCTTCTCACTTCTCAAGTGCTGCATTTTTAAAAATCCTTTGTCCTTCACTTGACATCACAAAAGAAACCTGGTGGTTTGAATCCCCTAACAATTTGGCTATTGAGGTGCTAAAATTATTATGGTGAATTCAAAAATCCATTCTTCTGTGTGATGAGAAAAATCACTGGACCAGAATCTCTCAGCTGGAAGGCCGTGGTGCCTTCCCAGGTAATCGAGCACCCTGCTCTCTCTGTTGGATTGGGTTGGGTTTGTTGAAGGATTGCCCGCACCCACCCCCAGATTGTGCTAGGTGTCCTCCATTAGAACCCAGGAAGGGAAGGAGGACATTTGGTGCCATCTGCCAAACAATCCCTGTGTTTGCTGGGACCCTTAGAAAACGATCATCCCATTCTGTGCATGTTTCCCTGGATTTTTCTGCCACAGACCCAGCCTCTCTGTGGATGCAAAGACTTCTCTGCTTCTGCTATTTGCAGTTTACTTAGGGACTCTGAAGCCCCAGCATGGTCAGTTACAGAGCAACCACGTTAAACAAACTTTCTTTGTCCTTCCAAATAAATCAGGAGTGTGTTTGGGGGGGAGGTAAGGAAGGGAGAGTTTTGAAGACGGTTGTGATTCGTCCCTGTAAAGAGCTGCCCTGTTTGGCTTTTGCCTCGGAATTGATTATGCTCCACGAGTCTAGTATGACAGGCTGAATAGAGGGGGGGAAGGGACCTTGTCTTCCGCTGGCCTGCTGTTAGCAGAGGGGAATGTGTTTCGGGGTCCAAGATTGCACATTCATTGGTTGTCTGAAGCCAGCCATTCCATCAGAGGATTGGACAAGAAGCTGCGTCAATTTGCTGCCGGTCTCCAAGGCGCCGGTGATGCTGCCTGCTTCCCGAGCTGGCTCACGTCACGGCTCCATCACCCAGCGGGGTGTGGACTCTTTTTTTTTTTTTTCTCTCCCGTTCTTCCTCTGTTGAATTCTGCATTTGCTGCCTGCTGCGTTTCTTCCTCTGTCTTCTGCCCAATGCTAACAGCATGATATTTTGTAATCATTTAGGTGAATACAAGAAGGACGAACTCCTGGAAGCGGCTAGGTACGTAATGTCATTGGGTTTAAGTGAGTATGATGCATTTGAAAGGAAAACGGGGGTGGGGGGCTATGTACATTTCATGCTGTCACTGTCTTGCTTTGACCGGGTGAGATAATGTGGCTAGATTGGCCAGTGCAGCTCTGTAGACTTTGTCTTTGTTATAAGTGGGTAAGGATGGTTAATGAAATGATCTTTCAATATGGTGTTGGTTATAAGCATTATTAATTAGGTTGGCTTATAAGGTGCCGGGAAGCCTTATGTTTCTTAGATGCCCAGGTTTTAGAACCAAATGGCATATTAAGAATATGTTTCTGTCAGTTCCTGGGTTTTAAAGCTTTATTTTCAAGATGTTTTTTCTTTGAGATTTTTCCAAGGAAAGCCTGAGTAGCGAGTATATGGCAAATATTCACAGTCAGAAAAAAATCTTATTCCTCTCTTTTGTTCTTTGAGCTTTTAAAATTTAACTAGTAGCTTTTTTCTTTTCATAGCATTTTATTTATTTTTCCAGCTCTAATGCTATTGGTCACATGATAGCAGTATGAAGTTCATTTTGATCATCAAGAAAATGGCTTTGTGCAGCTCTGTGGCAGAGGTGCCCGGAGCCCGGGGCTCTAGGACATCCTAGAATAGGAGGAATGAGAGGGATTATTTGGAAAAATACTGATGACATTGGAAAATACCAATAATCCAGATCCACGTAGGAGAAATAATAGCAAATAGAGCTGATTTGTTTTCTAGTCTGAAGAATGCCAGTACATGGCCATATAAAACTAATTTTTTTAATGGATTGAATGATTTCCTTTTCTAGGAGTGGTAATGAAGAGAAACTGATGGCTTTACTGACGCCTCTAAATGTGAATTGCCATGCAAGTGATGGGCGGAAGGTAAGTTGGTAAAAATAGAATATTTTGTTTATTAAAAAGGAAAATGGCTAGTTAAAAAAGATAACTAAATCTGAACCTACACTTGCATCTTTTTACCACAGCATTCAATGCTATAATTGGCAGTTAGGACAAATTTTTGGAGCTGCTAAAGTAGACTTTAAGGAAGTCTTTTCCTTTGAAATGTCAGATATCGAGAGCTGTTTCTCACCTAGAACCTCGAGGTTTGTCAGTAATGAAATCCATCTTAACGCAGTGTTCTTTTCCACAGGTGCTGATGGAAATTAGAAAATAAATGTTTACTCATTGTTGTTTGTTTATCCATTGTTAGGTTTTATTCATCTTTCTACTAATTTGCAACGGAAGTAGGGTTTGTTTTAAGATGTTAATAGTTTGATTTTTCAAGTTGAGGGGATATTTATGAGATTTTTTGAGACTCATATTTCCTCTGCTTTTACATATTCTTATTTTCTTTGACTAAGATTTCGTGTTGATATGTTGAATTAAAAAAAACAAAAACAAAACCATGACACCTAAATGGTTTCACCAAAGGTGCTTGTTTTTATTTTTAAGGTAATACAGATAATATGCAGTTGACTGCTGCCTAATCCACCACTTTCATGTACTTTTGTGATGTTTTATTTCACCATAGGTATGAGGAACCCCATCTGCAATTTTTCTAAGGATTTATGTAGTAGACATCCAGAGCACGGTGCCCTAGCCTGTCAGGATTTCAGAATTAACTGACACTCATGTCTCAGAGGTTACAAGAAAGAATTTTCATTGTTAACGTTTATGTATTTTCAAAGAAACACCTTCTGCCTCTTGAGGAAAATCATCCTGTGCCTTTCCTGACAAATTACTTAATTTGTGAAAAAAAAAAAATGCTGATTGTACCTTCTCTCTCTCTCTCTCTCTCTCTTTTTTTTTTTCTTTTTTGGTGAGGCAATCAGGGTCAAATGACTTGCCCAGGGTCACACAGCTAGTAAGTGTCAGTTGTCTGAGGTCAGATTTGAAACTCAGGTCCTCCTGACTCCAAGGCCTGAGCTCTATCCACTGAGTCACTTAGCTGCCCCTCACCTTCTCTTTTAGATGTTATAATGAGTAACATCCACTTACAACGATAAGCTCTTATTTAAAGAAGGGAATCCTCTTGTTTTTAAAAATGCCTTTGACATTGGCATTCTGTAGATTAGACTTAGTCAGTCTTTCTTGATTACCTTTCAATTAATTCTTCTGAAAGTAGACCTGGGCAGCGTCTGAGCTTCAGGAAACCTTCTGAGAGTACAGGAGCGATGTCCTCAGGCACTGGCCTGCATTCGGGGTCTTTACCTAGTGGTCACTAGGCTCTGGCCTGGAGTAGGACAGAGGCGCCACTCCCAGCAGAGCTGCCGAGTGGGGGAAGAGGTGGTCTTGGCGCCTTCTCTGGATGGTGAGTTTGAACTGAGGCAGAAGCTTTAGAACTGAAAGCGTGCTTGAGATCATTCACTGCACCTCCCTAAGGCCCAGAGAAGTTTGACAGGTGTCTCATGGGCCATCACATGCCAGAACCAGTCAAACAAACACAGCTCTTCTGGTGCCAGGTCTGGCACTTTTTCCTGCTGCCCTGTTGGCACATTTTCATCTCTATCCATGAAGCTCCTTGTTGCTCTCCAAGGGTCCTTGGGGAGTCAGGTTGGTTTCTAGACCCTCTCAGAAGACTGGTTTCTGCCTCATGCGCTTTATCAGTGGCAAGCACAGCCATGTCTGGGTCCTTGATCTGTTTCAGAGGCCCTGTGGTTTAAGTAGGCAGGGAGTGCTGGCCTTGGAGTCTAGAGGACCTGGGTTTAAATGCTGCCCCTGGCCTCCATTAGGTTTGTGACTCTGGGCAAGTCCCTTTACTTCTCTGAGCCTCAGTTTCTTTCTCTGTAAAATGGAACTGAGGATAACAGTGCCTTCAGCACTTAGTTAACAGAGCTTTTGGGAGGCTTGAATGAGACTGTGGATAAAGAGCTTTACAGCCCTTCAGGTGCCACATGCATGGGCGTGGTGGTGTTTGAACATTTCCTAAGTCTCAGCTTTGGAGAGCTCTGTGCTGCTCTTTGGAGCCTGGGAGAAATGCCCAGTATTCAGTTAGACATGGGCCTTTCCCACATGGAATGGCGGCACTGAGCAGACCAGGGCGGCTGTCATACGCAGTATAATATGGAAGGTGGAACTCGAGGAGGCTCTTTACAACTGACCAGAATGTCAAGGGGAAAAATATTTAGGTAAAGGTTTTGTTTTCAAAGAAAGTCTCCTTCCACCAAAAATGAAATCGAGAAGTGGAAGACCAGATGCCACAAGGAGTTTGAGTGGCAGGCGCTGTCAGGCTCCTGTTGGCCACGAGGCTTCCCAAGACGACTTTAGACCGATGGCTCACAGAGCTTCTAGCTCACCAGCCCGTGCTTCCCGCCCTCACCCCCGCCCCCCATGATGCCCTGTCACGCAGCACGCACATGCACCACCCTGCAGAAGATAGCCTTTCCCGATCACCCCAGACAAAGACTTCTTCCCTCTGCTTTGCCTGACCACTCCATGGATGGCACTTAGCTCATCCTACCTCGGATCATAATTACTTGTGTAGCCTCCTTCGTCCCTCTAGTAGCTTGGAAACTCCTCGTGGGCAGGACTGCATCTTACTTATCATTGTATCCTGCAGATCTCAATCTCTCAGATTTGTCAGACGAGGGACTTTTCTCCCTGAGAAATAGGAATTGTTAATATGTAAGGAAAAAACCTTCCTTTTAACAAAATTTAGAGTGTTTAGGGAGGTGTGTGTAATTAAGAATGTTTCATCCTCAGTTATTTACATCATGGTGAAAAATGGTATAGTTTAGTCTGATTTTACAGCGTGCCGCAAATATTAATTCAAGACTAAAGAAAACACAATATATTTTATAATTCTGATATTAGCATAATGCTCCAGAAATGTGCTATATCCTGCTTATTCTTTCTCTAAAATTAAAATTGATAGGAAAGAAAAGAAATTAAATCCAAACGTCAAGGGAGCTTTATTGCCATTCACGTGACATGGAGAAACGTTCAGAAACATCCCTCTGTATGCAAAGGCCAAACAGCATCGTACAGCTGTAATCGAATGACATTGACAGTTCGATGTTACTGTCGTTTCTTATTACAGTGCAGTCTTCTGAGCTTCCCCAGTTACTCCATCCTGGATGCTAGTAGAGACATGGGTGATATCTGTCATTATTTGGACAGCGTCCCCTCCGTTTCATTGCCGTCTGTGTCATGAAACTGCCACCGAGATATGGACAAGCACTTGGAGTTGCTAAATTGAATGTCATCCTCCTGGGTCTGACTGCACAGCTTTTTCAGACCATCCATTTAGATTGTATGAAATGAGGAATACAGACTGTGCATTGAAATGAAAAGATGCTTTGCCTAGCTTAGACTTGGGCATTTTCGGAATGTGACATGGAACCCACTTAATTTTCTGTGTTGCTTTTCTAACAGTTGGGGTGAATGTTTTGCTGAGGCCATGCCCACATTACTGACTCCTTTGCTTGACAACACCGTCGCTTTCTAGGCTGCTCTCAGGCTCAGAGCTTGATAAATAACATAGACCTGCATAAATTTTAATTTCTCAGTGGTGTAGACCCAAAGTGCACCTTCAGCCCCGAATAGTAGGCAAGGAAATTGTGTGGCGTTGTGTGGGCTTTTTGTTTTTCAAATCCCTTTTTATGTAATAAAGCGGGATTATATAGTGACAGGATAAGTTTTAAATAGTCTCTAATTCTGTCTCTTCAACTCAGTGATTATCTAATTAGATAATATGAACTATTCTACTCTTTGTCCCCCATAGACATTTGTTTGTCTTACCTTTAATGTTCTAAAGATGACTAAGAACTATTAATTCTTTTAACTTTATGCCATTTATAATGTTTTTCTCAGTAATCATTCTTCGCGAAAAGCCTTATGTGTACAAAGCAGAGTCAGAACCCCATTATCTTCACATCCCTCAGTATTTTCTCCTTTTAAGGCACTTCAGTCCAAGTGAAGATATTCTTTTTTGTGGGTATTCGGTATAAAAATGGACAACTCTCTTGAAAAGTATGGATGCTGTGGGCTGAGCATTACAAAACCAAAGGCACCTTGTGCCTTCCAGTGTCTTCTCCCCTAGGATTCCATGGTCATCTAACCTGGGGGTGGCTTCCATTCTGCTTTCCAGTCTTCCTATCAGACTGCTCTAGCAGCCTGCTCTTCTGTTTTCTGAACTCTAAATTCATTTGCTACCTAATTTTAGGGCCTTAAGGTCTTCTGTTTTTCGGTTTTGATTTTCATAAGGGTGGTAGACACGACTTTTAAGCAGGTGAAAAGAAATAATTTGAGGACAACTGTTGTAGACCCCATGTGTATCCCTGCCTCTCCTCTTTCCTGACCTACTCTCCCTTGCAGTGGGGGGCCCAAATTGGCTTACTTTGTTTCATTATAGCCAGTTTCCGGGTTAGCTAATAAACATTTATTTACGTGCCTGCACTGTTCCAAGCACTGTATTAAGTGCTGGGCTTAGGAAAAAAGACATGAGACAATCCTTGCCCTCATGGAGCTCACAATCTAATCAGAGACGACAGCATATAAAAAGAAGATGAAAAATGGGGTGGGGGGAGGCAGGAAGGAGAGGAGGTTACCTAGCATGAAGTCCTATAGCCATGGGGCAAACAATCTGAGGAAGTGAAAGTCCCAGAATTGATTTCATCTTTTAAATTGAGTTTCTGGAGATCATGAGGTCCAGGAAAGTAGCCAGGTGGGAAATGATCGAATAAATGCCTAGTGTGCCCCCCTCAAACAGGGTCTGCGAGGTGCCCTCATCCAGGTGGGAGCAGAGGAGTGCTGAGGAGGTGTGAGTCTCACAGTGATTTTCATGTTATGGAATGATGGGTTTCTGGAGATCATGAAGTCCCAGAAAGCAGCTGGGTGGGAAATAGTGAGGTGAATACCTGGGGTTCACAGTCACAGAGAGAAGAGATGTCATAAGGTCTATTTCTGTGTCTTCTCCAATGTTCGTTGTTTGTATTTGTACCTCCACCATTTAGCACAGTGCCTGGCACATACATAGCAAGTCCTAAATAAATCCTTCCTGCCTTGCCTGCATGGCTGTCACTATGTATCTCCAGAGCCTTGCGTATAGGAAGCATTCATTAAATTTTGCTCGTCAGAAATTTCACATTTCTGGTCCTTAAAACCTCCTTGAACTGTCCCAGAACCTTATGAATGTCATTGCATTCCAAATGATCTGAATTTGAGAGGACCTTTTGAAATCAGTTCTTAACTGGAGATTGATGAAATTATTGTTGTATAATTTTCTGGCAACTCCATTTAACTATTATTGGTTTCTTTTTTTTTTTTTTAAAGGCACTTGGGGTTAAGTGACTTGCCCAGGGTCACACAGCTAGTAAGTGTGTCAAGTGTTTGGTCTGAGGCAGGATTTGAACTCGGGTCGTCCTGACTTCAGGGCTGGTGCTCTATCCACTGCGCCACCTAGCTGTCCCTATTGGTTTCCTTTTTAATCCTTTGTATTTTATTTTATGCATTTAAAAGCATGATTCTAAGAGGAGGTCTGGGGACCACAGGCTTGCCACAGGGTCCGTGACACAGAAAAGGGCAAGAATTCCTGTTTCAAATCATCTGGTCCAATCCAGCTATTTTAGAGATGAAGAAACTGAGGCCCAGAAAGGTAAATGATGTATCTAATGTCATACAGAAGTTAATGGCAGAGCTGGGCCTTGGGCCTGAGTGTGCTCGCTCAGATTCCAAAGCCCCTTCTCGTGCATCCCCCCAACCACCTCTCAGAGAAGTTCTGACTTAGCGTAAAGAAGCAACAGGAAACTCAAAACTGTGGACTCAGGCCATGAGTCTCTGGCTGTTGAACCCTGTTACACATTTAAGTACCAACCATTCTGGCTTCCCATGCCCTGTGATGGGGCTTTGTTGGTATCCCTATCTATTGACAAGTGGTTTGTGTTTATTTTTGTTAGTTAATAGCTGTGTCTTCTCTGTCTGAGCGTCTTCTGAGTCCAAGGCCTTGTGGATGGAATGAGTCAGGACTTTCTTCCAAGGAGTTTAGACCCAATAAGGAGAGTTAAGTCATAGGAGGTAAATAGAATTCAGAGTTAGGAATGTCCCTTTCTCTCCCCCTCCGAAGTCTCATTTGGAAGTGAGTTAAGGCCTCTAGTGTCTTTCTTTCTCTTTTTTTTTTTTTTTTTTTAAAGGCAGTTGGGGTTAAGTGACTTGCCCAGGGTCACACAGCTAGTTAAGTGTTCAGTGTTTGATCTGAGGCTGGATTTGAAGTCAGGTCCTCCTGACTTCAGGGCGAGTGCTCTATCCACTGCGCCACCCAGCTGTCCCCAGGTCTCTCGTTTCTTATGAGGATTTATTCAACTACTGTGGTTAAAGAGACTGGCAAAGAGCTTGTCTCTGGGGCTTCAACTTTAACATTTGTAATTCATCAGACTCCTAGCTGCCAAGTGTTGGTCCAGTTTTTTAAAACAAACAAACAAAAAACTACTCATGGTTCTTAAGGATTGGGAAGTGGTGGTTATTGTCTATGTGGAGCTAATGAAGAGTATGGGACCGAGTTCCTTCTGTGACTTTTTCACCTGAGTAATACAGTTTCATCCGTGGCCACAACCATTTGTCACCAGGTATTGAAGATGCCTTTTAGTCATGGCAAGCTGTTATTATTCTGACTCAGTCCAACTGCTTCTGTACATCACTTCTCTTTACCCTTTTCATTCACTCTTTTATTTGACAAATTAAATTTTTATTGAGTTCCGATTAGGTGCTGTTGATGGCCAGCACTGGTTCTGTTCTGGACTCTGTGTAGCTCCATGAAAGGCCCAATTCCCCACATTCAAGGAGTTTAAAATCCCAGAAGCTACTTCTCAGAGGGGCCTGTGCTGTGTGTTTCTTGTCCATGTTTGTCTATGAGTCCTCTTTCTAGGACCCACCCTACGCTTTCGAGGTCCCTCCTTAGGATTTGCTTGTTATTTCCTGGCTGCTGACCTAGCACTCGCGTTCTCTCTGCCACACTCCTCTGTCTCTTCTCTTTTCTCTCTCTCTCTCCTGTCCCTCTGTCCCTGTGTCTCTGTGTCTCTCCATCTGTCCATCTGACCTTCTCTTTCCATCCTTCTCCAGGGTGTCCACGTACTGTTTGGTCATGAAGCTACGATGCATTTATATGATTCCTTCGCGTATGATAGCAGTGTTAAAATGAAGGTGTTTACATTGACATTTTACAACATCTAACTGAATTTCAAAATATTTCTGCTTGGGCAATTATTATTTATATGCACTACTCTGAGAAAACCTTAACACCCACCCAGACTGGGAGAAGAGAGAGAGAAATTTGAGGATTTATATTTAGATATTTGAAAAAGCTATTTTAAATGTGAATCTCCGATAGCCTTGGGAATAGCTGTGCTCCCCAGACCCCTTGCCCTGCCTCCAGCCCAGCCCCCACAGCCATCGTCTAGAGAAGAAGTCCCTGTGCACATGTCTCCTGGTAACTATCTCCTCAGCAGCCACAGCTCCTGAAGACCCAGAAAGGAAGGTTCTCATCACCAACGGCCTTGGAATCAGGAAGTGGTTCAGTATCAGAAATGGATTTGGTTTTTTGAATAAAGAAAGATGATGATGCATTACCATCTTTTGCCAACTGCACCCTGAGGACCACAGGACTTTTCCCTCCACTGTGCCATTAGCACTTCTTCTGTGTGTTGTCTTTCTTGAGAAGAGGGTCTGTCTCTGCTTTTCTCTTTGTGTCAAGTGCTTCATAAGTGTTTCCACATATCTGTGACTTTTTCCTTTTTCTTTGGTCTCTTTGGGATGGCAAAGGGTATGTAAAGTTGGCTGACTTCTCAGCTATGATTACTTTCTGGAACAACTGAACCAATCCAAAGCTACAGCAGTGCTCTAACACAGGCTTCTTAAGCTTTTTCTGCTCGTGACCCCTTTAGTGACTGCTCTACCCTCCCTGTCTTCTCCCAGCCCTTCCTACAACTGCTTTCTCTTTTTTTGTCATCTTTGCCAATCTGATGGAAGTGAGATAGAGTTTTAGAGAGTTTGTGCGATTAGGGTTTTAATTTGCATTTCTCTGAACAGGATCTAGGGGATTTTTGTTTGTCTTTTGCGGTGTTTGTTGATAGCTAGAATTTCCTCCTTCGAGAACTGTCTATTATTATCCTTAGATCGTTTATCTACCGAGTACTATTTCTTATTTATGTGTATTTGTGTCATGTTCTCATAAATTTCAGACTTTTATTGGAGAAGCTTTCTGCAAAGAATTTTTCCCACTTAACTGTTTGCCTTCTAATTTTAACTGTCTTCATTTGTTTATACAAATCCTTCTTAATTTATGTAAACAAAGTTGTTCATTTTATCTTCTGTGATCCTCTGTTCCTTGTCTGATTAGGAACTCTTTCCCTATCCTTGCTTCTCTAATGTGTTAATGATAGGACCTCTGAGATCCAAGCTGTGGGTCTAGTTAGACCTCGCCTTGATATGTGGTGTGAAGTGTTGGTCTGTGCCTAATTTCTGCCAGACTTCTTTCCAGTTTTCCTAGCAGTTTTTGTCAGATTGGAAATGCTTAATAGAGGAACTGGAGTCTTTGCATTTATTGAGCGCTGAGCTGCTGTGTTGGTTTGTTTCTGTGTCTGGTGCGCCTGATCCATTTGTATACACCGCATTTAAAAGAGTGCTTGAAACAATGCTGAAGACAGCTTTGAACAGCTAACACTGTCGCTGAGGATGAAGGAAAATGATTAAGTGGGACCTCAGCTTGAGACTTAGCAACCTGCGTACGTCTTCTGCAGCTTTTTGCTTTTACCTCAGTTGCTGCTGGTTTATGTGTTAATGTTCCATATTTGGGCAAACTGTCTTCTGAAATATAAAGACAGGCTTTCAGAAAAGGAAAAGAGCATTTAAAAACCTCCATTATGAAGGACAGAAGGGAACAGAGAATACCTTCTCTGCATTCTTCTCCCTCCACTCTGCTCGGATTATTGCTAGATAGAGAGCTGGAGGGGTCCGCTTCCAGGCCTTCTAGACCGACCGTCTCATTTACACGCCGGGAAACGAAGGGCCAGAGCGGGGATGCAAATTGGTTGTGGTCACACAGTCCCAAAGTGGCCGAGTGGGGATTTGAACTCGAGTCTTGTGGATTCCAATTTCAACAGTCCCTCCCATTCTACCACATAGAAATTTTGAAGTGAATAATTGGGATAAAGCCAAAAACACGGCCCTCGTGTGCATGTGTGAGTTACATTTAATGAAGAGGGAATGCTGGGTTAGACACAGAAACAATGACTGTGATTGTTTCTTAGAGTTCCTATCCTGCCCGATTTCCCCCTCCCCTCCCGCAATCACTGATAATTTGCTTTTTTGTAGACCTAGGTGCAAGAAAAAGCTGTTTGTACAAAGAGATGCCCACGGTGCTGCTGGGCCGCTACAAAACAGAAGGCTCTCTGTTCTTTTCCATGAGACACTGCTGAGTGGAGTGTCCCGTGGGCCAGGAAATGGCCTTTGCTAACTCTGATGTCACTTGCTATGCTCGTCACATTTGTGGATGACCCCAAACTGAGACGGATTGCTAACATACTAGATGAGTCTGTATCCCAAGGGATCTTAAGCTAAAGCACTGGGCTGCATCTTCTAAGATAAAATATATTTTAGGGATAACTTGGGTACAAAAAAGTAACTTCACAATAAGA
The DNA here is from genome assembly GCF_900497805.2 of Vombatus ursinus. Classification (NCBI taxonomy): domain Eukaryota; kingdom Metazoa; phylum Chordata; class Mammalia; order Diprotodontia; family Vombatidae; genus Vombatus; species Vombatus ursinus. The sequence continues at coordinate 3,247,747 of NW_020949971.1, forward strand.
TGGGGGAAGCCTGGGTAGACAGCAAGTGCTCTGAAAATGATGTGGGGTTTCTAGGGGCCTGCAAACTCAGGTTGAGTCTGCTGCGTCAAGTGGCAGGCCCCAAAGCTAATGCTATCTTGGGTGTCTTTGTACTCTGCCCCTAACCAGACCCCCTCTGGAGTGTAGTGTTCAGTTCAGGGCACCATGGTTTAGGAAAGCCATGGCCAGGATGAGGAAGGACATAGGAGCACCAGGTGAAGAAATTGAACAGATTTCTCCATAAAGTGAATACTGAAGGCAAACATGATTGTTGTGTTCAAGTGTGGAGAAGAGCCGATTTGTTCTGTTTACCACCAGAAGGCGTAAAGAGGAGCAGTGGGCAGAAGGCACAGGGAGACATTGAAACTTGGTGTTCGGAAAAACTTTCTGACAAGCAGAGCTTGCGTGAGAGGGCTTAGAATGCTCCGGCTTGGACTGCCCCAAGCAGAGACCGGGTGAGCAAATGAGATGACGTCTGCAAAGTTCTTGGTGTGATGCCTGCCATAGTGAGCCTTTAATGAAGACTTGTCATAGATGTTACAGTGGGGATTTCTTTGATGTCTAGCTTGGGCCAGTCCCTTCAAGCTCTCAGATTCTGGGATTGTTATTAGTTTAACATTTACCTTTAAAGAAGGTACATCCTGCTTGTGATGACATGCCTCATTGTTCCCATTAGCCAGCTTTCTTTTATCCTGCAGAATGTTTGGTTAAATCACACAGCCATCCTAACTGAGTCCATGACACATTTGTGTCTCACTGCCTCAACTGGTCCCTCATTGCTGCCAGGCAATCCTGTTACACTTCCCTTATCAGGTCACTATCCCACTGTTCACATTGGCCCTTCCAAACCTTCTCACCCCTCCTCAAGCCTCCCCTTACTCTCTTAGCTGAGAACTTTGCCTCATTTTTACAGAAAGAATTGAGGCCATTCACCATTAACTCTGTCTTCTTCCATCTTCTTCATCTTCCATCACTCAGATGCCTTCTTCCACACTCTCTTCACCCCTGTCTTCACCCCGATAAGGTGGCCTTACTCCTTACCAAAGTTAAACCCCTCTACCTGTTCAAGGGATCCCATTCAGTCCTGTCTCCTTCAGCAGATTACTCCCTCTTTCACCACTCTCTTACTTTCAGTCTCTCCCTCTCTGCTGACTTCTTCCCTAATCTTTACAAACATGCCCATGTCTCCCCCATCCTGTAAAAGCCCTCCCTTGACCCTTCCATCCCTGCTAACTCTCATCTCATTTTTCTTCTGCCTTTTGTTGTTAAACTCCTTAAAAAAGACCATCTACTATCAGTACTTCCATTTCCTTCTTTTTTAAATTTTTATTTTTATTTTTTTTAAATTAATTTATTTTGATTTATCAACCATCACTTCATAAGCTTTTGAGTTTTAAATTTTTCTCCCTCTTCCTCCCCACCACCCTCCCCAATATGGCACACAATCTGATACAGGTTCTACATATACATTCCTATTAACTGTATTTTCATATTAGTGATGTTGTTAGCACCAATAGGAGGAACCACCAGAAAGAGGAAACAAAACTCAACAGAAGGAAAAAAATTAGCAAATAGTCTGCTTCAATTTGCATTCAAACTCCATAGTTCTTTCTTTGGATGTGGATAGCATTTTCTATCACGAGGCCTTTGGAGATGTCTTAGATCCTTGTATTGCTGGGAAGGGTTAAATTTATCAATATTAGTCATCACACAACGTGGCTGTTACTGTGTCCAGTGTTCTCTTGATTCTGCTCACTTCACTCAGCATCAGACCATACAAGTCTTTCCAGGTTTTTCTGAAGTCAGCCTGTTCATCATTTCTTCTAGCACGATAGTATTCCATTACACTCATATACCACAACGTGTTCAGCCATTCCCCAATTGATGGGCATTCCCTCAGTTTCCAATTCTTTGCCACCACAGAAAGAGCTGCTGTAAATATTTTTGTGCATGTGGGGCCATTTCCCATTTGTGTGATCCTGGGATACAACCCTAGAAGTGCTATTGCTGGGTCAAAGGATATGCACAGTTTGATAGCCCTTTGGACACAGTTCCAAATTGCTCTCCAGAATGGTTGGATCATTTCACAACTCCACCAACAATGCATTAGTGTTCCAATTTTCCCACATCTTCTCCAACATTTATCATTTTCCTGTTTTGTCATGTTGGCCAATCTGATAGGTGTGATGTGGTACCTCAGAGTCATTTTGATTTGCATTTCCCTAATCAATAGTGATTTAGGGCATTTTTTCATGTGACTATAGATGGTTTTAATTTCTTCATCTGAGAACTGCCTGTTCATATCCTTTGACCATTTATCAATTGGGGAATGATTTTCCATTTCCTTCTTAACCCCTTACAGTCTGGTTTCTGACCTTCTCGTTCCACCCAGACCTGTCTCTTCAGTTCCCAGTGATCTCTCAATCGCCCTGTCCAATGGCCTTTACTCAGGCTTTCAGGACACTCTTCTCTGCTGGTTCTCCTGCCTATCTGATCACTCATCCTTCGTCCATTAGTGTCCCTCAGAGTTCTGGGCTAGTCTCCACTCATTTACTTGGTGATCTTATCAGCTCCCGTGGATTTAATTACCATATGTCCACTAATAATTCTCAGATCTGCCAGTCCCGCCCCAACCTCTCTGCTGACCTCCAAACTCCCATCCCCACCTGCCTTCCAGACATCTCAAATTGGATGTCCAGTAGACATCTTCAACTCAGTATGTGCAAAGCAGAACTTATTCTCTTTTCCCCTCAGCTCCCCGCCTCCCAGTCTTCCCTGTCTCCTTTGAGGGCAATGCCATCTTTCTCTTTGGTCCTCTTCTCTTGAGGCACATGGTCACCACCTCCTTTAAATGACCTCCTTTAAATACCATATTAGGTGTTTCCAGAACGATTGCGGTCACTTCCTGATTTGTCTGTCAGAACCTTCGCGTCACTGTCCTGATGAAAGGCTGCAGACTCAGGGAAGCCACCTGGTGTTTTAGGCTTGACATTGCAATGAAAGGAGACCCTCGCAGGTCATTGCCACATTCCCCTTCCTCATCTGCTGATGACTTTAATAGAGAGATAGATATCTTCTGGTTTCTTTTCCTCTTAACTGTTTCATTTACCTTTATAGCCAAAGAGCCTTGCCTGGAGATTTGTCCTCCAGGCTGACTAGGCCCAGGATTAGGCCTTTGTTTTTTGGCACATTCCATGACACTGGATTCTCCGTTGATGGCAAGTTTGTTTGTGGTGTTTGTGTTTTTTTTTTTTTTCTTTAAAACACTATTGTGTATTGATGATAATCTCAGTATGGGTAATCATATTCAACCCCAGAACATTAAAAAGACACTTCAAGAAATGTGCAGTATATGAGAAGTCAATCGGTAAACATTTATGGAGCATCTACCATGTGCCAGGTGCTGTACTAAGCAGGGGGGATGCCAAAGAAAGTCAAGTCCCTGCTCTCTAGGGATTCACCCTCTATTAGGACAGAGGGCCTGCAGACACAGCTATGTGCGCACAAGTTCTGTGCAGGACAGATTGGAAGTAAACAGAGGGGTGGCCAGAATTACAAGCATTGGGAAAGACTTCCTGTAGAAGGTGGGATTTTTCTTTTTTATTCCGTAAACATTTATTGAATGCCTACTATATGCAAAGCTCTGTCCCTGGAGCTGAGGGATGTAGTAAGTTTAAATGAGAAGGGTCCCTGCCTTCTGTGATTTTTTTTTTCTTTAATAAGTAGATTTGACACACGGTTAAGTTGATCGCTCCATATGTCTGCTCTAACACACACACACAGTGCATCAGCAAATTTTCTTAGGTGATTTTGTAATTTAGTAGAACAAGCGTATCTGGTCCACCTTTAACAGAAACAGAAATTCTCACCCAAACTCATGTGATAACTGGCAAGCATTTTACTCATTCCTTATGGTCCTGACAGTGGTTGCTTCTTACCTTTTCTCCTCAGGTCTCCGATTTGCCCCCTGCCCTAAGAGGTGGGATTTTAACTGGCCCTTGGAGTAAGGCAGGAGGCAGAGATGGAGAGAGAGGGAGAGCGTTCTAGGAAAGCCAGAGAAGTGTCTGGAGCCAAGAGACAGACGATCTTATAGGTGCAGCGTTTTGTCTGAGGGATTGCAAGGAGGTCTGTGTCACTGGATCAGAGAGCACCTGGCAGGGAGAGGAAGGTGTGAAGAGACCAGAAAGGCAGGGGAGGACGCAGGCTTTCGCTGCCAAACAGGACCTTATGTTGGATCCTGGAGGTGATGGGGAGCCCCCAGAGTGTAATGAGTAGGGAGTGGCATGGTCTGACCTGGGCCTTACACAGATCACTTTGATAGCTGAGTGGAAGGTGGAGTGGGTTGGGGGAGACTTGAGGCAGGCAGCACCCCCACCCAGGGTGGCATTGCAGCAGTGCAGGGGTGAGCTCTGCATGTCAGAGGAGAGAAGGGGATATATTGCAAAAGCAAAGTGGACAGGCCTTGGCAGTAACTTGGATATGGGGGTGGTGAGAGATGGTGATGAATCCGGGATGACTCCTAGACTGCAGGCCTGATGGACCAGGAGAATGGGCGTGCCCTCAATAGCAAGGGGGAAGGTTGGGCAGGGGCAGGGGTGGCCATTTAACTACCTACACTTCTGAAAATGCAGATTGCCCAGCTTGTGACAGTTAGCCAATTGAATTTATTTCTCTATATGTCTTCATATACACACTCACAGGTATCTTAGAAAACAAACAAGAACCGATAGATGGACAATAAGCTGGGCCCAGAACTGAATCTGAGGAGACGAGGCTGAATGTATTGGATAACTGTGCTGCCTTCTCAGTGCTGTCAAACTGCCCTTGCCACGTTCCCCTTTCTCACCTGGTGATGTCACCTCAGGCCTGGATTATTACAATAGCAGCTGCCGGGGTCTGCCTGCCTCAAGTCTCTCTCCGCTCCAGTCCATCCTCCATTCAGCCACATCTACCTTAGCTTTAGTCTTCCACCTCCGGGCTCCCGGCTTTTTGGAATTGATGACACTGTTTTATAATTGCCAAGTTGTTTACTTCAATAAACATTTATTAAGACATTCCTCTTGGCAAGGTCCTTTGCTGCTTTGTGTAAAAAGAAGAAAAATGACCTAGGCCCATCCTTGAGGCACGTTTACAAGGTCATTACGGGGAGTTAGTCATTTATACGAATTTGTGTGACACGGGACTAAAAAGTGACCACACGTTGCTCTGAGAGAATTTGATAAGGAAGCAAGTCACTTTCAGCTGGGGAGATTGGGGGGCTCAGGGGACACTAAGCTTTGAAGGAAGAGAAGTCTTTTACTGGGTGAGGGTGAAGATTAAGGCCATTCCAGGAGTGGGGCATGAGGTCACAAATGCACTCGGGAGAGATTTCACAGTATCATCAAGGTGCATTTAGGAGTCGGCCCTTTTGGCTGAAACATCAAGTATGGGAAGGAAAGGCATAAGCAAGTGACATAAAGCTGATCGGGGAGCCACCTAGTGGAGGACCGTACTTGTATTTCAGCAGATAGGAGGTTGGCTGGACCTCTGTATGACGAGTCCTCTTGGCATCAATGGGAAGGAAGGAAGGAAGGGTGGGAGAAGAAAACACCAAAAACCACGGGAAAGGCAGGAGTTAATAGGAACTTGCAAGTGAGGGGGAGTGGCAGTGGGGGAGAAAAGGATGGAGATATCTTTGTCTTTGTCAAGGAACTTCCGGATTGTATCAGCTAGCTATTTTGGTGGTGGGATTTCAGCTAGAAGCCTTTGGCTCAGTTTGGTTGCTGACCAGGAGACTCATTCACCAGGGACCTGGGCTGATGGATGACTGGGGAAAGTTTGGCTAAAATACTTAAAGGAAATTTTTTTTTAGCATTTCGTTTGTCATATGTTAAATATATCCTAGGTCCCCAAGTAGTTCCTTTTTTTTTTTACATTCTCGTAATAGCTCAGAGTTAGATGGTCCTAAGAGACTGTCTAAACTTCATTAAGGCATCCATTTGTAAGTAGGGACTCTTGCCAAGTTATATTTATTTCCATGAACTCTAAGGCCAGTATTGATTCTCTTTTTTATTCATCTAGACTCAACTACAGGGAACTTAAATTGACAAACAAGACTACTGTATTAATTAACAAATTGGGATGTTCCCTTATGCTTTGAAAAAAAAAGCCAAAGTTTGGACCAGCCCTCAAAGGAATTTAGTAAGTTATTTTCTCTACATGAGTTTTCCTTGGGAACTTGTGTTAGTGATTAAAATATTGTTGTAGCTACAAAAGGAAAATGTTAGTGCTTTTTAAAAGCTTAACTGTAGGTTGCCACAGGAATAGACTAGATCAGATATAGGAAGACTTGGAAAAGTGATGGTGAAATTCATAATTCATACGACTCTTGAAAATTTTATTGGCAAAATTGAATGAATGGAGATGTTTTATTGTCAATCCAGATATCTAAGGTATGCATATGTATATGTATTCATTTTCTCCCTAGCGACAACGATTTGCTCAGTCAAAATATATTTATTGATCATGACTTTTTGGTATTCAAAGCCTTTTGTAACCTGCCTTCCCCTTTCCAGTCTTCTTGTACCTTATTTCTCCCTACACGCTGTCATTCGGGGACCCCCGGCTTCCCTGTGGCTGCTGTCACATGACACCCCCTCCATCTTTCGCCCCCTTCGTTCTCCCTGTCAGCAGTTGTCTGCCTCCTCACAGCCTGTCTTCCTTTGAATGAAGTCCCAGCTGAGGAGTCTTCCTGCCTGCTCTCAGCTCTGGTGCCTTCCCTCCGCTCATCATCTCTAGCTTGTCCTTGTTCATACACAGCTGTTTGCCTTTTCTGCTTCCCTATTAGGTTGTGAGCTTCTTGAGAGCAAGCGGAACCGCCTCGTGCCTTTTTGTATCTGTCCCCAGCATTTAGCACAGTAATACATGCTTCCTGACTGACTCTTTGCTGGGCGGCATGGTGAAGGGGATCAAACAGCCAATCAACCAGTATGTATTAAGTGTCACACACTGCGGATCCAAAGACGAACAAAACAAATACTCCTGGTGCCTAAGGAGTTTTCGTTCTATCAAGGAAAGCCACGTGTCCATCATAAGTGCTTTCATACTCAGTAAAAGGCAGTTTGAGGCAGAAAGGCAGGAGGGGTGCGTTTGGAAGGTGGTGACTGAACTGACCTTTGCAGAAAAATGGGAATTCCAAGAGAAGGCATGGGAGGACTGCAAAGGCAGAGAGAGAGGAGAGATTCGTTGGCGTGCCTAAGAAGCTGCAGTATCCTGGTTTGACCGCAAGTCTTGTGTAAGAGTGCTGGAGTGGCCTGGAGGTGTGTTGGGAAGGGCTTGGTGTGGTAGAGGTAATGGGGAGCCGTGGGAATGTATTGGTTTGGGGATACCATAGTCAGAACTGGGCTTTTCCCTTCAGCAGCGGAGTGAAGGATAGCTTGGAAGAGAGAAGACACTTGAAGCAGAGAGACCAGTTAGGAGGCGAATTGCAATAGAAGAGAGAACTCCTAAGAATGGGGGTGAAAGGAATGGACTCGCTGTTGTGGTGCAGGGAGCAGTGACGGGGCTTGGCAGCTGATCGGACATGTTGGGTGAAGGAGAGTGTTGCGGGTCTTGGTGCCCAGAAGAATGTGTGGAGGGGAATGCACACGACTGAGTTTGACGTGGCGATAGGACATCTAGTCTGAACTGGCTGAGAGGCAGCTGGTAACGAGAGGCGGTTGTTGTTGTTGAGCTGTGTGTGTCTCTTGGTGACCTCGGCAGCTCCAGAAGTTTAATTATCATCTCAATGCAGATCTTTCCCACATCTGTACTGCCAACGGTAATTTCTCATTGGCAGCAGCTACATGGTTCAGTGGATAGTGTGCGGGGCCTGGAGTTAGGAGGACCTGAATTCAAATCTGCCCTGAGACACTTATTAGCTGTGTGACCCTGGGCAAGTCACTTAACTCTGTTTGCTTTTAATCCATTGGAGAAGGATGCCATTACTACCTTTCAGTATTTTTTCTGCTGCTTCATTTTAAGCTGAAGCCAGTTGATTTCACCTGAAGAAAGTAAGTGTCAAATGGGAAGAAATACACAGCTTCGGGCATCATTATGAGGTGAATCAACTTTCCTTAGAAGGATTTGCTTTTACTCCTGAACTAGTACACAGCTAGGTGGCACGGCAGATAGAGCACTGGGCTTAGAATTAGGAAGACTCATCCTCATGAGTTCAAATCCAGTCCCAGACACTTGCTAGCTGTGTGACCCTGGGCAAGTCACTTAATCCTGTTTGCCTCAGTTTCCTCATCTGTAAAATGAGCCGGAGAAGGAAATGGAAAACCACTCCATTGTCTTTGCCAAGAAAACCCCAAATGGGGACACAGAGAGTCAGATACAACTGAACAACTCCACCAGTATTTGAGAACAAAATGTGCTTTTCTCATGCCAGTTAGATCAATTGAATTATTGTTGTAACCTGTTCGTTCTTTGACTATATATTGACTGCTTGTCTTGTGATAGGATGATAAATAAAGAACTGGACACACCTTTAGACATTGTCTAGTCCAGCAGGCCCAGTGACTTGCCTGAGGTTACGTTGTAAAGGTTATGCAGTAATAATCACAACCCAGATTAAGCGAAAGGTCCAAATTCAGGATATTTTCTGTTGAAAAGATAAAATCCTATCCACTATTTGCTTTGATACATAGTGTTATAAATCGGATTTTCTATTGGCTAATAATTTCCAATGGAAAAGTAATTCAGGTACTATTGCTGGCTTGATTTAGAGAATGTACAGTTATTTGGATTCAAGGTCCATAACAGAAAGCTTTGAGAGTGTTTTCTTAGAGTGTACAGTTATAATTTAGTGAGGCACCAGGGCAGGGAAACTCAGAAACCCGATACATGGGCCAAATTGCAACATAAATAGAATTTCTGTTGACATTTCTATTTATAGAATATTTTGGCTTTCTCAGAAATTATAGATGTATGTAACATCTTAACTTATCAGCGCACTTTGGCTGTGTCAGGCATACTGTAGTGAAGCAATGAATAAAGCATTTGCTAAATGCTTCCTATGTGTCGAGCCCTGTGCTCATCGGTCTCCTGGGGAGCCCGTGTTCTAATAGCGGAGAGACAGTAGGGAGGGAAGGTTTCAGCTGATCGTCAGATGGGAAGGTCCCCTGGTCCTTGGGGCCCAGCGGCAAAGCAAATGGTGATGCCTCACATTCCACGTCGTTCCTACTTAGAACAACGTTACCAGTTTTGCATGTTGAACCACTTGACGAGGCCAAGGACCCTTTTCTGGGTCTTTGGAAGCTGTGACCATAGCACCTGTGGCTGTACAGGAGCGGTAGCCGGGAGGCTCCATCTGCCCTGGAGTAGCTTCCCAGGATAAGGCCTGAGGGCTGGGCTGGAAGCCTTGGGTTTAGGATCCTGACCTGTCTCCATCAGGGTCTGAGGGGAGATGGTGGCCCAGGTGGTAGTTTGGCTAGCCTGGCACGTGCTGCCTCCTGACGACCCCCCCCCCCCCCAAGGGTATCTGGCTAGTCAGCTAGTCTGAGTTGATGTGCCCTGTGGGTGGTGTTGCCTCTCCAGAGGATGGCGGTCGTCTTTGGAATGCTTCCATTCCTAGGGCTCTGCTGCCAATCTGCCGGTTGGTGGCAGCTGGTTAGCAGTTATGGCTGATGGCAGTGAGAAAAGTGGGCCCCTTTTCCACAGTGATTTATGGCTATGGGGGCTGAGCTGGAAGCAGGTCTGTAGACTTTCATTTGGCTCCTTAATATTTCAGGGAAACCAGTGTAACCCATGAGCTGTCTATACCTTCTCCCTCACTCTTTATATATTTACTGGCCCATCTCATGTGTCCTTCCAGTGTACCCAGGTTTGTGATCTTCGTGATATCCTTGACAATTCTTTCTCACTCACTCTATGTGGCTAATCAGTTGCCAGATTTTGCCTGTCTTCACGCCTTCTCTCTCATATTTGCCCTTGGGGGGAAAACTTTGAACTATGACATTCTTGTCAGTTATTATTGAAAGAAGTTCTTTTTTTTGTGAATATGCATTAATTATGAAAATATTAGGAACATTTCTTTTAAAGTATAACTAAAACTAAAAGAAACTATTCTTTTAAAGTAAAACTAATAATAAGGATAGCACTGTGAAGAGTTCTAACAAACCCATCTCCCCTGAGGGATGATTAAGAGAAGCTCCAAAGGAATTATTAAAATGAAACGACACTGAGCTCCTCTTTTCCATAAAGAATTGTGACACATGGAGATAAGCTCTGAAGTAAAGACTGCCCTGGGGGTTAAGACCTGCTCTCATGAGATGACAAGGCAAAGAAGCTGGGCCAGTGCCAGTATACTCTGGATCCAGGGATATCCCAGATCAGTCTAAAGCCAGGTCTAGTGGACTACTCAGGGCTTGCACCCAGAAACCATAGACCTTTAGGCAGGCACCCGTACAAAGAAATGGGAGCACACCAGCAGCAGCAGGGCTCTGGGGAGACCCCAGGAAACCAGAATGAAACCAGTGGTCTGGTCACTCCCTGGCCCTAAGCTTCGAAGTCAGAATCTTCTAGTAGGTGACTGCATAAGGAATTTGTTATAGCTAATACCATTTTGGAGACGAGATAAATGGAAGCTGTGGACTGTGGCAGTGTGATGGGCCTGACACCGACACTGCATTCACCTCCTAACTCCATGCAATGACTGTAGTCACACACCAGGCTTTTAGAAGAATCTGGCCCCGGGCAGCATTTTCCCACCAGAAGACCACAGAGTAGCAACTTGTAGACTATGGGAGATGGGGCGGGGGGTGCACGCGCTAGACTTAGGCCTGGTTTAACAGTGTCCCACTCCATAACTATAACAGTAAGTAGGACTTGGGCCTAACTACCCACACAGCAGTATCAGACGAAAGCCTGACCCTGGCATAAAGTCTTAATTCAGGAATTAAAATGGTAGACATGAGGGAATAAGGAGAGTCACTTAACCATAATGAAATACTTTGGGTTAAGGGAATCTCACACTAAAATCCCAGATGAAAAAAATAACTCCGAAATAACAAAAAATAATGACTTGGCCACAAGGACTGCAAGGATGAACCAAAGAATGCGTAGCTGAAAGAAGAGATGGGGAGAGGAATTGGACCCGTTAAATGGGCCTGGTGTAAAGAAGCTGCTTCACCCAGTTCAGGTTTCATAGAGTTCCCTGGAACACTGAGTGGTTCTATGACTTGCCCTCTGTGTCAGAGGTGGTACTTGATTCTGTCTTCCTGGCTCTGAGGCCAGCTTGCTAGCCACTGGAATGGAATAAATTGGAATTAGAACACTTGGAACGAGAATGAATTTATTGAGCAAAAACTGTACAACCTTTCCTAAGTAGTTGACATCCTTAAAAAATACATTTGAGTAAATAGAACTTAATGATTCAAGGAAACACCAAGAAATATTAGACCAAAGTCAAAAGGTTGAAAATTAGGGGAGGGAAAAACAAGCGAGATATCTACTCTCAAAAATAACCGACCTGGAAAATAAGAGAAGGCTAGCTAATGTAAGAATCATTGGAGCCCCACCCCACCCCCACCCCCAAAAAACTATAGCTAACATAAAAATTTGGATGGCATGTTTCCAACAATCATAAAAAAGAAAATTGCCCAGAGCTAATAGAGCTTAGAGGTTAAAGTGAAAATAGAAAGAATTCACTGCTTATTACCTGACATAAGCCTGAAATTAAGCACACTGAGAAATGTCCTAGTGCAAATTCAGATTTTCTTGTCAAGACATAATGTTATAAGAATGCAGGAAGAAAGAAAAACATCAAGGACCAAGGAATAGCAGTCAGGAACATGTAAGATTTAGCAGCAGCTGTGCTGAAGGAAAGGAAATCTTGTAATATGGTATTCCAGAAGGCCATTGAAAAAAGGCTTACACCAAAGGAAACTTATCTTGCCCCACCCCCACCCCCAAGCATAATTTTGCAAGGGAGAACATGTACTTTTAATGAAAACTTTAAAGCATTTCTGTTTGTGTAGGATTGTGTAGAATCTTTGAAATGCAAACGTAATGCACAAGAAAAATCTCAGCAGTTAACATTCTTTGAACATTTTGAAGAGGCCAAAGTGCTAAGTATTTACTTCTTAATCAAGAGAAAGAAATCATTCATTGTCCCTTCAAAACTCCACTGTCTTGAAGAGCCACAGAAAAATAAACTTGGGATCTAAATAAAGTTATATGCTATTCTGTTTGATTTGAGAGTTAAGAAAAAGGAAGGGGAAAGTAATATTTTAGGAAAGAAATGAGGAAGAAGGGGTTAACTTAGTATACTTTCTAAAAGGGGCATATTAGATAGCTTAATATTATATAACTAAGACATAGTTACAGAATAATTAACTACTATGTAACTTTATATTAAAACAAGAAACAGTTCAAGGGGAAGTGGACATGTCAAGAGTCAGGAGACGGAAGGTTCAAGACGCACACAGCGTACAACTAGGTTAAAATCAATATGGCAGTCATGAGGCTAGGGAGAGGGAAGAGTGTAGATCTGGGGAAGAAATCATCTTGAGCAAAATAAACCAACTGTGGAGGATGAATGAGGATGGAGATGAAAGTTTACAAAAAGAAAAGGGAAGGCACAGCAAAGTGGTTCTGGCTGGTTAAAGAAGAGAGATCTAATCCAAGAAAAAACACAGCTAATAATCATTATCATGAAAGGGAATGGTTGGATGCATCTTTAAAGTGGAGCAGAGTGGTAGATGGTGGCCCTTTAAGTATTTGAAGACCGCCACCGAGTCTTCTTTTGTCCAAACGAAACATTTAACCCTTTCTCGGCTGACGTGAGCTGGAAGCCCTTCGTCTTCTTGATGCTGCCAGCTTGTTAGTGTCTTAAACTGTGACCCCCAAACCTGAACGCAGTGCTCCAGATGATGTCTGACCAGGGCAGAAGGCTGCCACCTCCTGATTCCTCGGAGCTGTTCTTTTGTCATCGTAGCCCACAGTTTGGTTGCTTTTGTCTGCCACGTCATGCTGCTACCTCATCAAGCCTAAAAAACCCAGTGTTTTTCTGAGTGATAACTCTCTAAAGGTGCCTTCTCCACTTTATACTTGCTGAAGTGAGGATTTGTACTCCAGTTTAAGACTTCACATTTATCTCTATTGAATTTCATCTTATCGGATTGAATTCCATGCTCCAGCCCAGAGGTTCTTAACTTGAGGGACTGTGAACTTGTTTTTTGTTTGTTTTACATTTTGAGGACTTTGTTTCCGTTCTTTTGTAATTCTGTGTGTTTTATTTCATGCCTTCAGAAATATTTTTCTGTGGAGGCCTTTATAGGTTTCATCTCACTGCCGAAGGGGTCCATGAAAGAAACATAAATAGATTAAGAACCTTGACTCATACCAGTCGTCCAGATTCTCTCCTCAGGTGTTAGCTCTCTACCCCTACCACATTTGTGTCATCTTCACATTTGATGAGCTTAGCGTGTCTCCACTGTTCAACAGTGCAGGGCCATGTACAGATCCCAGAGGGACACTCTGCAGGAGTGTCACTGGCCACATTGACAGGGAATCATGAAGGCCTCCTCTTTCAGCATGACCATCTAATTGTACTCTCAGCTAATCCGTATTTCTCTATTTTCTCATAAGAACAGTAGGATATACTTTCTGAAGCTTTGCTCAAATCCAGATGAACTATATCTGTATCTAGTTTCTTTTAGCCGTGGGAATTGTGAATGTAAATGGATTGCAACTTAAATGGAGATTCAGTAATATCATTCTAAGATATGTGGATAAAAGAAGAAATTACAGAATTACAGAAAATTAAGAAATGCCCTTACAAGCATAGGAATAAGTGCATCTTTCCTCAAAAGTGTAAAGAAAACCTATCAGAAAGGACGAAGTAGAATTATCCGTAATGGAGAAAGACTAGAGACCTTCCAGCAGGAACAAATAATTTTATCAGAAAACATTTAATGATGAGAGACAAACTACTAAGACTTAATGAGATGCAAACAAAGCAATGCTTATAGGAAAATTTATATCTCTAAATACATTCATCAGCAAAAGAGAGAAGTAAAAGATCAGTGCTCTATGCATTCAGCTGTAAAAACAATCATTAATTCAGAAGGCCAAAAATTAATTTTGAAAGTAAGATAAAATTGAAAACAAGAAACTTAGATTTAAAAATAAAACTATTCAGGTCATTTTTTGAAGACTAAAAAAAGAGAAACCATTGGCTAATTTTTTTAAGCAGAGAGGAAATCTCCATCACCAGATAAAAAATGAAAAATAGATGAGGAGGGAACAAATTATTAGAAGTTATTTTATCCTAATATATGCCAACAAAACCACTAACTTTAAAGAGTCAGATGAGTACTAGAAATAGAGAAATTAACCAATCGGTCTCCAAACAAGAAACTGAACAGGCCATAAATTAACTTCCAGTAAAAAAAAAACCCACAACAAGATGGACTTATGAGTAACTTCTATCAAATATTTAAAGGATACTTAACTTTAATATTGCACAAATTCAATGGAAAAGCCATCCTATCAAATTCTTTTTATGAAACTTATATGATCTGGATACTTAAACTGGAGAGATAAAAAGCGGAGGAAGAAAACTATACTGTTGGTTCTAATGAGTATTGATTAAAAATTTTGAATAAACTGTTCAGTGCTTTTTAAAAGGAACATGTTCAAAAGATCATTGCACTGGTAATGTTTCTGTATTAAAAATACTATGAATAGAATAGCTCATGGGAAGAACAACAATAAAATCACCTCATCAGTAAATGCAGAAGAAGCTTGTTACAAAATTCAGTATTCATATAAAAATCCCATAAAAGCATAGGAATAAGTGCATCTTTGCTCAGAAGTGTAAAGAAAACCTATCAGAAAGAAAGAAGTAGAATCATCTGTAATGGAGCAAGACTAGAGGCCTTCCAGCAGGATCAGTGGCAAAGTAAGAATGCACACTGTCATTAAGTAAACGGAACACGCTTCTGTTTGTGCTTCACTATAGCAGTAGCCACAAAAAAGAATTCCAAGGCCTACACCTTGGCAGTAAAGAAACCAGATTATTACAGTGGTTTACCTAGAGAATGAAAAATTAGTTAATATAATAACTTCATTTAAGCATCAGAATATAAAATGATCTCATACAATCAACTATTAGTATCTCATTTGAGCTTTATAAGGTCAGTGCTATCATTATCCTCATTTTACAGATAAGGAAATTGAGTCAGAGAGGTTAAGTGATGTACTCAGTGTCACACAGCAAACTAAGTAGTATCTGAGGCAGGATTTGAACTTGGGTCTTCTTCCAAATTTCATCTTCTTTCCACTCTGCACCTGTCTTGTCCTCCTTGGACCCAACACAGTGCCTTGCCCCATAGAGAGTATTTAATCGTGACTGTTGATTTCATTCATGAATGAGATCCAGTTGTACAGATAACTGATTATAGGGCTCCTACATTAAGTCCAAGTTCTCATGAAAAGAAGACTCCTTGGGCTGGGAAATAAGGTTTAAACTGGAGGTCTCTACCTGGATTCTCTTCTCGGCTCTGCTCAGTGCAGCCGGGGTTCCTTTGGGATATGCGTCTCTCTCTGCTGAGTCCTAGGAGTGCCGTAATGCCGTGTGACTCGGCCTGTCCTTGGAATCCAGGATGACAGACTTGGGATGGCTGTGGATCAGCGATACCTTCTTGTGGGGGAGAGGGATAGAAAACCTGAAGGCTCCCTAGAGGTTCCCTTTCGGAAAGCTTACAGAATCATTTTAGATTTCAGAAATCAATAGAAGCCAACTCCTATCTTTTGCTCTTCATTTCTTATGACCTGTTCTCCATAAATAACATAATAATTTCTCAGTATTTAGCTTAAAAACTGTGTAGTAGGTAAAAAGAAGAAACAGAAAATGAATTGCATTGATTATACTCATTGACAGATGATTTTGTACCTCCCCTTTGAACGAGTTGCTGGATACTCATATTTTGTCTTGTAAGAATTGATTTTTTTAAAAATGTAAGCAATAACTCGATCTCCGTTGCCCCAGCACTGTGGTGTGATGTGGCAGATGTCTTAGTGACATAACTGACTTGGGGCTCAGCAATGGTTCTGGGAGTCGAGCTGCTCTGTGAATTTTCCATGTCCTGCGTGTAACTCAATCAGCTCCTGAGCTAGTGAGCGGAGAAGGCATTTAGATAAGAGGATCCCACACTTAAAGCCCCCTCCAAACGGATGCACACACGGATTAAATGATCTTCCCAGAGTTACACAGACAGTAAGTTAGCAAGGTAGGATTTGAACTTGGGTCTTCTTACCACCCAGCCCAGCACTCTGTCTCTTATGCTGGCTCCGGGCTGAAAACAGGAGCACTCCATGTCACAGGGGGAAAGAGGCTCTAGCTGCTGCTTGTACTCCAGGAAAGCAGATTATTACAAAGACTAGATGTGACCAGTATGCACACTCATTACAGAGATCAGCATGGATTACACGTTGGATACATGGTGTAAAGTTGGTAAGACCTTGTTGATGTGGAATGCTGATCTCATTTTCACTGTCCTTTACAAATAGGATCTTGTTTTATCTTCACGGTTCTGTGTGGGAGGTAAACAGAATTGGTGATACTATCTTTGTTCTACAGTTGAGGCGACTGAGTCCCAGATTAAGCAGATGTCATAAAGCTTCTCTGGAAGTTGCCAATGGGGCTGGGAATTGATGCAAAATTCCCTGGTTTGCTGCTGCTCCATTATATCCCCAGGCTATCTGTTTAGTAGGTATGAGCTGTTCAAAACTGTGTTTTAAACTTAGGCTATAGTGATGGAAAGGAAGGAGATTCCCATTCTGTGTTTGAAATGCTATTTCATAAACTATTATATACAGTGTTGTCATTCTTTCATGTTTTGACCTTAAATGTTTGAAGAAAATATATTTGAAAGACTGTATTCGTATCAGGGCCTAAAACATGAGGTGGGAAATCTGGAAGGAAGAACCTTGAGCAGTGAGCAGAAATGTACCGTCTTTAAAGTGCTATTAGAGTAATTAAACTCTGTGTAAATAAATGAGTCAAGGTGGATGGATTGCTGCGGATGCACGGAAGCTTTTAATTAAAAAAGTGTTCTGACGGATTTTATAAAAGGATCAAGGAGAAGTTTGATCATTTTAATTATCCTGCTAAATTTAAGCAGCGAACCCTTTAATAATCTCATTCCAGTTTTACTGTGGGCAGAAATTAGCTTGGAGAGAAACTCCCTTTTCCTATTTTATGTGTGTTGGATCTGTTGACATAGAAATACGTCAACACTGAATAATGATGGTATTTCTGTACCGTATAGCACATTGGTTTTGAGAGTTTGCCAATCAGCTCCTCAGTAGGATGAATACTGGATGTCATCCTCCACATTATCAGCACCCAGTCCTCTCCTCCTCCTCTTCCCCTCCCCTCTCTTCTGTAGCATCTGATGTTCCCATCCAACTCTCCCCAGGCATGTTGAGGGTGGCGTGGCTGTAGCCCTGAGTGACGTTTTCTGTACTTTGTTGTGAAGAGGAGGGTCACAGGAGAACGTTATCAAAGAGGGCTTGATGCTGGCCGTGGGACTGGGGCAGTGGACACAATTTTAGCCGAGGTAGAAGAGCTTTTAGGTGAAGAGAAAACATGCTCAGAGACCTACTGTATTTTTGGATCAGGGAGAAGACCTAACTCCCTAACTAGAAGATTCATTGAAGGATAGTAGGGAGTCCATAGCTTTCTCATTTGGTATCTCACGCCCCACATCACACAGGTCTTTAGAATCATGTGTGCTTTGATCCTGGTTGTCTGACTCCAAAGAACTTTCCCCAGTTTATCACCCATTCTCACTAGAACTGGTCCTGAATGGTCCCTGCAGAGACCTGCACTGAACATCGTAGTGACCCCCCTCACATGGAAAGCTTCCTGGAGAGCAAGAAAAATGCTCCCTCTGTCAGGGTCACCTTCCTCCTCAGCCCATGAGGACGATTCCCTTGGTGAAGCTGGAGTGTGACGACGCTGTCCAACAGGGAAGTGAGTTTGTTCCATTCAGTTAATGTGGTGAGGCCCAGTCATTCCCACGCCCCCAAATATTCCTCAGAGCAGTCAGACATTGTTGCAAATAAAGCTGTGCAAGTTGTTCTGATAAAGGCCTCAGTTCTCAAATATAGAGAGAGAACTGAGTCAAATTTACATGAAAAAATAAAAGCCATTCCTCAACTGATAAACAGTCAAAGGAAATGAATGGGCAGTTTTCAGACAAAGTAAGCAAAGCCATCTATAGTCATATGAAAAATGCTCTAAATCGCTATGGATTAAACAAATGCAGATTAAAACAACTCTGAGCTACCACCCCACACAGATCAAATTGGCTAATATGACAGAAGAGGAAGATGACAGATGTTGGAGGGGATGTGGGAACGTTGAGACACTAATGCACTGTTGGTGGAGTTGTATACTGATATAACCATTCAGTAGAGTGATTTGGAACTATGCCCAAAGGGCTGTAAAACCATGCATAGCCCTTTGACCAGGCAGTACCATTACTAGGTTTGCATCCCAAGGAGATTTAAAAAAAAGAAAGGAAAAGGATCTATGTGTACAAAAGTATTTATAACAGCTCTTTGAGTGGTGGCAAAGAATGGGAAATTGAGGAGCTGTCCATCATTTGGGGAATGGCAGAATAGGTTGTTGTATATAATTGTGATGGAATACTGTTGTGCTAGAAGAAATGTTAAGGGGATGCTCTTAGTAAACGTGGAAAGACTTTCATGAACTGCTGCAAAGTGAAGTGAGTGGAACCAGGAGAACATCGTACACAGTAACAGCAACGTCATATGATGGTCAACTGTGAATGACGTGGCTGTTCTCAGCAATGCAGTGATCCGAGACAGCTCCAAAGGATTTAATGATTAGAAATGCTATGCACCCTCAAAGAACTGATGGAATCTGAATGAAGCTCTATGCATACTCTTTTTTAACTTTTGTTTTTCTTATTTTTCTTGTCCGTTTTCTTTTACGTGACTAACATGGAAATATGTTTTGCATGACTGCATATGTATAATCTATGTCAAATTGCTTGCCTTCTCAATGAGGAGGGGGAGAGGGAATGAGGAAAAGACTTTGGAACTCAAGATTTGTTTTAAAATGAACGTTAAAATTGTTTTTACGTGTAATTGAGGGAAAGAAATAATTTTTAAAAAGAAAATAAAGTTGTGCTTTTAAGACAGCCTTGCATATTGTGTAAGATGAGACGTAGGGAGGTATACCACCCGCTGTGGAGCTGAGGGATGAGTATTTATTTAGACGAAGAATGGAACATGGCCTCAGCTGGGGAAGGGAAGGCAGAGAGGTTTCCTGTCTCCAGCAGGTAACACCAGCAGAAACGAAAGAAGGGCTCCTAGGATGCTTTTTAATACGTGGCATCTTCCTGTAGCACCCTTGTGGCTCATCAGCTTGGCGTTCTTACCGTGTGTTTGATCATCTGCAGCTAGGCGCTGGAGGAGAGAGTCCTGAGTATTTACTTACTGGTAGACCCATCCTGTTTGTTTTTCCTTTTCCCAGTCGACTCCTTTACACCTGGCTGCAGGGTACAATCGCGTTCGGATAGTGCAGCTTCTCCTTCAGCATGGCGCCGATGTTCACGCCAAAGACAAAGGGTATGTGAACCCAGGGCTTACACCCAGAGGCTGCGGGCATGGCTTCCTAGGTGGGGCCTCGAAATAGGGGGAGCGCTGTGTTGTCTGCGTGCCATCTCCATGTTATTTTGCTGGGCTTAGCCTGTCATCCTCACTCCATCCCGTCCCCTCTGCCTCATCTGACGTGCCTCTGAACAGGGAGCTGTCCCCCAGCACGGGCACCGAGTGGTCTTATGTAGACCCTCACCCACAGGCTTGTGGGCCCGCATCAAGTGAGCCACAAGGAAGCTGTCATCATGGGCCAGGCATTGTGTGGAGCGGCACTGGGGGTACCCATGGGCATCTCACTGGGCTCCAGGTTTGGATGGAATTGTTAGGGCCTCGTTTGGTGAAATGCCATTGCCTTAACAGACGGGATCACGGTGTTTGGAAATCAGATTGTCTGGCCAGTGTTTGTTTTTTAGATTTCCTGCTAGTTCTTTCTGGTCTCTTAATTGTTCCTGTCATCTGCTTTCTTCACTCAGTGGGCTCGTGCCTCTGCATAACGCATGTTCATATGGACATTATGAAGTCACCGAATTGCTTTTAAAGGTAAGAAAGCTATAACAGATTGCTTCATTTGTCCTGATAGTTTTAATTGAGAGCTGTAGAACTTGAACAAGGTTTAAAAAAACAATACATTGCACATACTATGCCCGTGTATTTTCTCTAGAAACTTTTACTAGATAGACATTTTGAAATTCTAACCATCATGGTACATTTTAAAACATAGCCTCAAATTATTTTGTGCTTTTTAGATCTCTTGGTAAAGGAATGGAAGCCTTTTGATAGTGTTGTTTTTTTTGTTTTTTCAATTATTTATTTTTCTCTTCTGCTGCCCTTCCCCTCCATTAAAAAAAAGAAAAGAAAAGAAAAACAGAACCCTTGTAACAAATTGCAGAATCGAGCAACACACATTCCCACATCGGCCATGCCCAAAACCTGTCATCTGTCGGGCGGGTCAGTAACGTGCTGGTCGTTGCATCTCTCGGAGCTTTCGCTTTGTCTTCCCTGTGTTGTCGTAATTGTATTAACTGTTCTCGTGGAGTTATTTCGGGGAAATGAATGTGTGTCCCTTAACTGCTCGCTAAACCTGCAGCCTCTTCCCTGTTGTTAGCACGGAGCTTGTGTCAACGCAATGGATCTCTGGCAGTTCACCCCTCTTCATGAGGCTGCCTCCAAGAACCGCGTAGAAGTTTGCTCTTTGCTGCTGAGTCACGGAGCTGATCCCACCTTGGTCAACTGTCATGGCAAGAGCGCGGTGGACATGGCTCCCACGCCGGAGCTGCGGGAGAGGCTGACGTGTATGTATCTCGGGCCTCTGGGTCAGTGTTTGGGGTGACCTTAGGGCTTGGCACTTCACACACCTCCCTTCCCTTTGGGTGTCTGTCTCCTGACCTGTCTGGTGGTTTGTGCTTCTTATCGTGAGCTTTTGTACATGCTGATTACCACTCGTGCCTGCAAGGAGAGTTTGGGAGCACCTCTGAAAGGGGGCCATTGGGAATCCACGCATTCTGGGATTGATTTTGCACAAGTTTTGGCAGCTTGAGCTGGTGATTTTTAGGAAGATTCAAGTCACTTGTAATCTGGACTGTTTACTTTTGTCTCTGCACATCTCAGCCTGACGTTTATGAAGCAAAATATAAGTGGAATGAGAGATGTTTATTCAGATCATACTGATTAAGTGAATTTATGTGGTAGCATTTTGGAATGGTATATAGGTGTAATTGAGCACAGGGAGTCCTAAATACCATCCACTTTTCTAATGCTACAAATTTAGCATCACTCTTAGACTCTCCTCCCCCCCTTCCACCTTGTTCTCCCTGTATTATATGGTATATGTTGTGTGATGCCAATGTAAACCAAGGGTATTTACCTGGCAGGCTGCAGACTCCATCGGATAACTTTCAGGGGGTCCGTGACCCTGGATGGGGAAAAAAAATTATATTTTTGTTTTTACGTTTAACTTTATTTTCATGAACTTCTATCTGAAATATGTGGCATTTCCTTCAGTTATGAACTGGGTCCCTAAGGTTCACCAGACTGACAAAGAAGTCTGGGACACAAAAAAGCAGAATCTCTTAACCCTGCTTTAACCCTAATTTTTGCCAGATAATTTATGTTTTGAGGGTTGTGCCCTGAGTTATTGAGTTATTTCTGATCTCTCCTTGTCCAGCCTGTTCCATTGATCTATTTTTTAACCAATATCAAAGCATTCTAACAATTGCTAGAGCTGGTCACCCTTTGCTTCTGTTACTACTCCAGACTTTAGTTCTTTCACTCGAGCTTTGTTAACTATTTTCTCCAGCTTTGTAAAGCATTTTCTTGGTAGTTTGATTGTTACAACATTAAATCTGAAAACTGATAAGATCACATTGCATTTTTTATGTTGGTGTGACCCATCCATGAGCACCAAACAGACTTCCAGTCATCTAAGAGTCTTTGTTCTTGCAGCAATGCTTTGTAAGTGGATTTGTACAGGCCTCGAATGGGCCTTGATCGATTAACTCCTAGGTGTCTCATGAATTTTGTCACTACTTTGAGTGGGACTCCTTTATGTTATTCTCTGCCGGGTTTTGTTTTATTATATGTAGGAATGCCCTTGGTTTTTTAGGGTATAGTTTGTGTCATGCTGTTTTACTGAAACTATCGTTGCAATTAGAGTGTTTTTTCTTACTTTTTCTTCAGAATTTTTTTTTTAACTTTTTAGGCAATTGGGATTAAGTGACTTGCCCAGGGTCACACAGTTAGTGAGTGTCAAGTGTTTGGTCTGAGGCCGGATTTGAACTCAGGTCCTCCTGACTTCAGGGCCGGTGCTCTATCCACTGCCCCACCTAGCTGCCCCTTCTTCAGAATCTTTGAAATAAAACATCATGTCCCCAATAAATAGGGATACTTTTGTCTTTTTGCCTATTTTGATAACTTTAATTTCTTTTTCTTATATTATTTCTGGTATTTCTAGAACTTTATCAAATAACAGAAGGAAAAGGTGGCATCCTTGCTTTATTCCTGTCTTCATTGTGAAGGTTTCTGTTATTTTCATACTGCATGTAAAGCTAGCTTTTGGTTTTAGAGATATACCCTTCATTGTATTTCAAGACAAAAAGGTTAACGTGCCTAAACTTTGTAGGTTTTTTAGAACAAACGAGCATGGTGCTCTGTGAAAGCCTTCTTCTGCATCAGTTGCTGCAGGGTTTGTCTTGCATTTGTATTTAATATGATAGTATGGAATTAGCATCCAATGTTAGTTATCAAACTTCTCTCAGCAGGGCACACTGGCAGATTGCCTTATGTGTGTATGAGATCTTA
Organism: Vombatus ursinus; assembly: GCF_900497805.2. Taxonomy (NCBI): domain Eukaryota; kingdom Metazoa; phylum Chordata; class Mammalia; order Diprotodontia; family Vombatidae; genus Vombatus; species Vombatus ursinus. The sequence goes on from NW_020949971.1 coordinate 3,270,721, forward strand.
ATTGGTTACAAATCTCATGGTCAATTTAGTTTCCAGCTAGTGACTTTTGGTTTTTCCCAAAAAAGCAAAATGGCAGAAAGACTTTGTCAATTACAGTGACACTTTTTGAAATGATTTCTGGCAGTGAAAAAACCCATAGGCTCTTTTGACTCTATAAGGAATTCAGGTGCTTCTCCAGCCCACTATAGGACAAAGCCTCAGAGAGGCTCCAAGCCCCTGAGCCCCTGTCAAAGGAAGGCCCAACATGGAAAGCTTTTTCTGTGTCCCACTGCAGCAAAGGCCAGTTACCCAGGTGGGCTCCCATTGAAGCCCCAGTCCCCTCAGGTCCTAGAACTGATGAAGGCCAATCCAAGCCCTTTAAAGGCCCCTCAGTCTCACCAGTTTGGAATGCCTCGTGCTACCTGTACTGTGTCCGTCCTCCCTGGTGTGTGGTCCCTCCCTCCCTCTTGCTTCCCCTAGCATCAGCCCAGGCCCCCAGCTGTGACTAACAGGCTTGTCAGTCTCAGCTCCCTCCCCAGCCTCCACTTGGGGAACAGTGTGCAAGCATAGGGCTCTGACTGGAGCTCTCACCAGGCCTGCCCCAGCCACTTGTCCTGGGATGGCCCTTGGGAATCCTAACCCTTATTTGACCAGGGAGGCACTTGTAGTGCCAGCATCGTGACCCTTGGTGATTGGGTCACTGTTCCTCCAGGAGCCAGTATGGTAGTGGTTAGAGGACTGGACTGGAAGTCGGGGAGACCTGGGTTTATATCCAGCCTCAGACTGAGACCCATTTCACCTTGGTCTATCTCAGTTCCTCACCTGTAAAATAAGAGGTTTGGATTTGATGGCCCTTTCTTCATCAACGAGCCTATGATTGTTATTGATATCTTTTCTCCACACAAACATTTGCATTGAAACAGGCGAGGAACACTTCAGTGTGAGGTAATAGTCAGTGCAACGTGAAGCGAGAGAACAGGCAGCCAAGCATTTGAGAGCTACAAAATGTCCCTGTGGGCCTGCTCTGCCTTTCTTTGTGCCCTGGATGTTTATGAAATTAGGAGAACCAGGCAGGAGGGAGAGCTTGGGCAAAGGTGTGGCAGTGAGAGATGAAGAATAAGAACTAGACGAGTTTGCTTGTAAGGTGACAGATGAAACAGAGTAATATGTCAATAACCCTGAAAAGGTCAGCTGTGGCTCAGAAGGTCCAGGAGAAGAGTGTGCATTCTGTCCAGGGACACCAGGGAAACCAGTGCAGCTTTTTGAGGAAGGGACGGCCATGGTCAGACCTGAGCTTTAGGAAAAACACTTGGGTGGTTTTGCGAGATTGCATGGATTGGCGCAGGGAGAGGTGAGATCCAGGCGATAGGGATGCTCAGTCAGGAGGCTGTCGTCCAAGTGAGAGAGAGCTGATGGGAGCCTGGAGTAGAGCGGCGGCTGAGTGAGGAGGAAGAGGATTTCAGGGACCAGCCCTTTTCCCATGGGAAAGGAGAGGCTACTGGCCCCGTTATTGACTGACGTCTTGTAGTCCCCCTCCTGTGAATAACTGCTGATGTTCTTATGGAGCTTTCCCTGCAGTGTCTCTGAGATGCTTTTGGAGTCCCCTTTTCCCAGGGCCAGAGGCCGTGGGTTCAAGTCCTGGCCCTGCCACTTTCTCCCTCTGTCCCCTTAGCAACAGGGCCCTGTGCCCCCAGTGCCAAATCTGTGAAACTCTGTCAAGTCCTAACGAGGCTCATTTAGGAAAAACTTCCTTGGAATTAGAACCTGAGACAGAAAAAGTCCCCTTGGGCTGGGGGACCACTTTTCACGTACACCACATGGGCAGTGGTTAGTCAGCTCTAGGTTGTGCTGAATGTATTCTCCAGTTTTACAAAGTGTGCGCACACATATGTATGTGTGTATATATTGCCCGATACCTCTCAAGTTAGAATATTCACATGTCATTGAAAGTCGTCGCTTAGTCCCTCTGTCTCCCAGCCTTGATCCCATTCCCTCGTAGAATGTAAACAGCTTTTTAGGAGTCAGGATTGTTTCATTCCTTGTACCTATATTCCGTCACCCCCCACTCCTAACCCTCATAGCACGATGACTGACACAAAGGGGGGTGGTGATTTCAGCAGTGATCAACCATCTCATTTGCTTGGCTTTAACCTTGCTTTTTGTGAACTTTTGTTTTGTTAACAGATGAATTTAAAGGTCACTCTTTACTCCAAGCAGCCAGAGAAGCAGACCTGGCCAAAGTCAAAAAGACGCTCGCTTTGGAGATCATCAACTTCAAGCAGCCCCAGTCTCACGAGACAGCTCTGGTGAGCGCTTCCGGCTACTTCACTCCTCTGATGTGTGTTAGGCTGGATTGTCACAGAGGTGGCTTCAGGTCTGCAGCAGCACACAGATTCATTCGGCACCTCACTCAGCTCCTTTTCAAGAGCAGACACGGGGGCAGCTAGGTGGTGCAGTGGATAGAGCACGGGCCCTGGAGGCAGGAGGACCTGAGTTCAAATCTGGCCTCAGACACATAACACTCACTAGCTGTGTGACCGTGGGCAAGTCACTTAACCCCATTGCCTAGCCAAAATAAAGTGCAGATACGTAGGTTAGGAAGACGACTGACCTTGTTGGGCCTGTTTCCAGGAATTAAAAGAATGCCGTGTCCAGAGCAGTCGCTAAGCTTTGCCTTTGGGACCCTTTCCCTGGGTCTGGCTCCAAGCTCATTTTAGCTTTTTGTTTTATAGTCCAGTGTTTTCGTAAACATGCAGAGAATGCTCGATTTATATGGAGGATCCATGGGAATTTTTGACTTAGCCAATTAGATTACTTACACAATAGATATCAGGCTGTTTCTTCTAACCTGAGTAAATTAGTTCCATTTCAATTTCAGTGACTATTGGTGTTAGTTTTCTTTCCCTTCACTCACAGAACATGTTTTTGACCTCATCATCAGAAGCTTTGTTGCAGCTCGTGTGTAATCTCTTTATTGATCAGTCCCATATGTGGAGAAGAAGGTTGACGTGGTGTATCAAGCACCAGTCAGCCTTCTCGCTCCCAGTGGCACAGATAGCTCAATCGATGGAAGCCTTCCAGCAGGCAGGCTCCTGATCAAACCCACCCAGAAGACAGTAACGGCCAGAATTCCTGTCACCCGTGGGGTTGGGCAACAGAAGCTTCTTGATGAGACCATTCAGCTCTTGCTCTCTGGCTTGGGAGCAGAGTGGGGATTTCAGCCTGTCATGATGGCCTTGACAGAACAGACATTAGCCATTTTATCACAGCCAAGGAATATCGGGTCTGCTATTACCAGGCCTTCTTTAATGTCACCATGATTGCTCCTGTGGAAGAAGTAGGCAGCTTGAGATCCTGGAAATCATCTATAGACTTGGAGTTACAGTGTCTGGCTTAGGTCCTGCTGCTGCCACTGACCCCCACTGCCCTGGCCCTGGCCAAGTCCTCCAACCTCTCTGGTCCTCATTTTCCTCATAATGAACAACAGGAAGGTTGGAATCAGAGGCCTGTAAGGTTCCTTCCGGCTCCATATCTATTAACCTCTGAGCCTGTGCTCATTAGTTCCACAATTTCTTTTCATGAGTTAACCTCATTTTTGTATAGTTGCTTCATCTATAAACTGAAGAAAGCACATGTATCAGCCCAGCCCAGATGCCCTTTTCACTCTCAAGTCTTTGTCTCTTAGTTCTACATTCATCTCTAGGCATTTAGGTGATGTTTTCTGCGGCATCTGGAACATGGCCCAGGCTTTGGCTAGGGACGGCTAATGGGGAGGTGATGAGTGTTAACCTCGATCCCCCTTTGTTTTTGTCTTCCAGCACTGCGCCGTGGCCTCCTTGCACCCCAAGCGTAAGCAAGTGACAGAGCTCTTACTGCGGAAAGGAGCGAATGTGAATGAGAAGAACAAAGAGTAGGTTGACTCCACTGTTCACTGTGCTTTTCAGCTTGTAAGAACCAGGCCCCTCCTGTACTCATGGTGACGTTTCCCTCTTCCATTTCCCATCCAGCTTCATGACCCCCCTGCACGTGGCAGCAGAAAGAGCTCACAACGATGTCATTGAGGCCTTGCACAAGCACGGAGCCAAGGTGAGGCGCACTGCAGGGATCCCCTTGACCCGTCCCTCCCTGCACGAGCTGCTGTCCCCAGGCAAAGGCCTGACCTAGCAGGCTCCCCTTTGGCAGTGACCTTCAGGTCTTCCCCCTCTGTGGGCCCTGCTGGAGTGTGAGCTGCACCCCGTGCTCTTCTTGTGGATTCAGAATGTCCAGGGGTGCTGGTCACAGGAGGGGGAAAGGACTCCAGGCGACGGTCTTTACCAGCACATGCTGGCAGGCAGGGACGTGAACCTGCCATGCCCAGGGGACTGACTGCCCTCCAGGTTGTCTGAGAAAGAAGCGAAGGGACTCTGTGTAAAGCCAGAGTGGAAACAACCTGGGGAGGCTGAGCAGTAGGCAGGGGCCTCGTTGAACGAGGCTCGTCCTCCAGCAAGGCTCGTCCTCCAAGCTTCTGAGTCAAGCGGGACACAGACTTCCGGAACCTGTGCATTCGTTGCGGGCTGAGGAGGCAAAGGAAAACAACCTTGGCTGTGTTAGAGCCCGCAGGGACTAGCATAGTAAACTGGACAGTGGGAATCCCGGCGCTCAAAGTGTCTCAAGCCCTGTCAGAAGAGGTGCATTTTCCTAAAAGATCAGCCAGCAAACGCTCATTGAGTGGGTAAGGTTAGCATATGGAATCACACTGGGGGTTTTCCCCCGCTGCATTCTTAATCAAGTGGCTGCCTTTTCCCTGCCCTCTAACATTGACGAAAGGCTTTACTCAGTAGAGGGAAGGGCAAGGGCGTAAGCATTTATTAGGCACCTACTGTGTGCCGGGCAGTGGACCTGCATGGGGGAAGATAACGAGCACCCTGAAGGACAATTTTCTTTCCAAGGACCTTGACTGTCTGAAAAGATGAACCTGGTGTGATCGTGTTAGGTTTAATGCGCCTGTATGTGTAGCATTTTGTGTGGTTGTAAGCCCCTTGAGGGCAGAGACGGTCTAGTCTTTCTTTCTCTTAGCTGTATCTCCATCGCTTACTTAGCACAGCACCTGGTGCATAAGGAGCACTAATAAGTGTTTTTTGAAATGCATTGACACGTCAAGTTCCACGTGGCAGATAAGCAATTCTTTTTTAAAAGACCTGAGACTCTTCACAAACTCTGAGCTCAGTATCTGTCAGCAGCATTATTAGCCACTAAAAAATTCAGTATCTTTTTTCCTTGAGGGGGGTGGTGTTCTGTGAAATATCCAAATGTGGGATTTCATGGGTTTGGGGTCCTCCTGGTGTGTCCTACACCTACCTGCATCAGCTACTCATGTTTAGCCTGTCCTCTTGAAGCATTTCCTATGTCACCCACAGAGTAGGGGCCTGCCCTTTGACTCTGGTCCCATAGCCGTTGGCATCTGAGACAGAACTGGAATCCACGTGTTCCTCACTCCCAGGCTAGCCTGCTGTCCCCGCTGTGTCTTGTCCAGTGCGCCACGGTGCGTGAACCCAGCACGCTGTAGCCCATGGGAGAGCATAGCCACGTGGTAGCTGTTGCTTGAACTGTTCTTCAGAGAGGAAAAGGACGGCCCTCGAGGCGTGGGAGCCAGCTGGGAACAAAGGCAAAGAGAGAGACGGAGGCCTCGTGTGTGAAGGCAGGGCAAGCCAGAAAGCCAGGGTGGGAAAGGCTTTAAAAACTCAACGGAAGAGTCTGTGCTTGATCCCGAAGGCAGTAGGGAACGCTAGCAGTGTCTTGAGATGAGAATGATGTTAGGATGGAGACTCGTTGAAGGAATTATGCAGGTGTCCCTGGAAGAAGAGACAGCCCCACAGGGTCGGCATGCAGGCTGCGCAGAGGCCAATGCGCGGCTGATGCCGGGAACAGCTTCCTGAGCGTTTGGGCTGCCCACCGGCCTTCAGCCAGAGGCCCTGGCAGCTCCAGGCCTGGGATCCCGGGATCTCGGGGCCTTGGCTTCCCTCTGAACCACGCTGCCTTGCTAGGGAGTAGCTTCTGGAACTGATGCAGGGATCCACTTCTGTGCCCTTTGGAAAGCTTCTTCATGCCCGAGTCCACAGTACCGGCCATTCCTCCCAGGCTGGTGAAGCATCACCTTCTCTTGGCACTCACCGTCTCCCAAGTCTTTCTGCGGAAGAGACAGGAGATGGGGCACAAGCTGGGCCCTTGGAATGAATCTTTTTGAGAAAGGGAGTGGGGACAAGCATCCCTGGAGGGAGGTGGCGGCAGCGTAGACCCATGCTCTTCTGCATCTGTTCTCCACGCAAGTGGCTCAGATGCTGAACGCTGTCTTCCAGCCAGCTCCGTAGTCCTCTCTTGGACAGCTCTTCAGATGACGAGTCATGGAATAGTTAAGGGATATTTAGTCATTCTCAGTTCACTTGGTTGTACTTTTTTTTCTTTTTCAAATGATTTCGGAAAGCATTATGATTGTTCATTATTATGACTCTCTCATAATGAACAGGAATCCTCGAAATACCAAGTGCTTCCAGGTGGTGAAAGATGAATTGATTCCATTTCCTTTGGTCTGAACACTAGAACTGTAGTTGTTTGTGAAATTATTTCTGTGGTGATTTTCAAGGAGCCTGTGTTATTTCTTTTTTAATGAAAGGCCCTTTGAGAAGAAAATAGATAGGAGAGAACATAAGAGATGCTTTATTTTAATGCTTTTCCAGATGAATGCGCTGGACACACTTGGTCAGACGGCTTTGCACAGAGCGGCCTTGGCAGGCCACTTGCAAACTTGCCGCCTCCTGCTGAGTTATGGCTCTGACCCCTCCATCATCTCCCTCCAAGGTTTTACAGCTGCCCAGATGGGAAATGAAGCCGTGCAGCAGATTCTAAGTGGTGAGTCCCAGGAGATGTTTTTAGCTCTCCCACCCTCGTTTGTGCTACCAATGTCCACCACACTGATGCCGTTGGATGGTAATGGGGGCCATGAGTGTCTCCCACTTTCATTTGGCTTTCCACTTCTCTTTATTGCCATCTTTAATACCAGGGAAGTAAACAGTGTGATAAATCTTATCAGCAAGCGAAAGGATGAAGAACATCTTCAGTTTAAAAAAAGAAAGTTAATGTGGGAATATTCTACAAGGTGATACAAAGTGTATGTTTGAAACTGTCAGTGGAGAAACAGTAGAAGTATTCCCATTAAAATCAGTAAAGAAAATCTTAGCAGAAAGATTTTGTGAGTGGGGAGGGAGACTCATTACCAGATTTTTAGTTTAAAAATTACATTTTTAGGGGGCAGGTAGGTGGCTCAGTGGATAGAGCACCGGCCCTGAAGTCAGGAGAACCTGAGTTCACATCCGGCCTCAGACCAAACACTTGACACTTAATAGCTATGTGACATTGGGCAAGTCACATAACCCCAACTGCCTAAAAACAAAACCAAAAAAAAAAAATTAAATTTTTACACCACCACAACTCTGAAAGACCCTGTGCTGAATTGTAGAGAAGTTGTCGTTTGCATCTGTAGAGGTCTTCCTGGCCTTGAGGCCCACATTGGAGCGGCCACGTGCCACTATCTTAAAAGTACTGAAGAAATCTATGGGGATCATTGTCACGCTCAGAACCACACACCCCCCTCCCCTGAGCCCTCCAACATGCCTGTGCTACGCATCTGTTTGGGTAGGTACACGCACGCGCACCGTGATGTCTGTGTACTTTTCCCTCTCAATATTAACTTGAAAACAGACAGCAGAGCTCTTGTACATTAGTGAGGATGGGATCAGAACAAGGTCACCCTTGCACCCTAGAGATAGGAAGCTATCAGTCTGTATCTTCCTTTTCCCAGGCATCGCTAAAACCAGGTTTGTTTGTGCCAGCATCCTTCAGGCCTTGTATTTGACCCACTCCCCCATGCCTTTGATAGCAGTTGATCAATAACAGATTATCAGTTTATCATCTCAATCTAATGGATCGGGACGTAGTTCTACATAGAACTATCTAATCAAATACCCTTGGCCGTCAGCTGAGCTCCTCATGAGCTTGAGAAGTCAGAGCCATGTGAGAATGCTGTATGTTTATGTACATGCACTGACTCATGCGCATCCCATCTTCTTTGATATGCATTGGTGAAAGGCACACCTGGAAGTATTATACTAGGGCCGAGACCCCTGGAAACTCAGACGAGGGGCATTCTCAGCATTCTGACTTTGTCATTTCAGATCAGGTGACACGCTCAGACATTGTCAGCTTGTACTGACATTTTGCTCATCACTGCTGCAAGGGAATCCTTATGTTCCTCCCTTCCTCGTTGATTCTCTGTCACATGCCGCCCTTCCCTTCGGCTCTCTTCTCCTCCTTCTCCCTCCCCTTTGAAAAAGAAGTCATTCCTTCCGAACCCTCCACTTCTCTCTATCTACACATTCCTAGAAGTTGTCCCTCCTTTGTTATTCCTTTGCTCCAGGCACTGATGGTGGGCCCTTCTCGCCAGCCACTCTCCATCTCTATTTCATTCTGCTCACCTCTGCTGTGCTCTCTAGAACCATGCGCAAGTCCGCGGCCCTGCCCTCCTCCCAAGCCTCTCTTCACAGCCAAACCCTTAGAAAAAGCTGTCTTTGGTTGCCTCTCAGCCCTCTGCATCTGTCCTTCAGACCTCACCACTCACCTGAAGCTTCTCTCTTTAGAGTCGTCAGTCATCTCTTTGTTGCCAGATGTTTCATGTTTTTTCAGTCGGTGTACTCCTCTATCTCCCCAGAATTTGCCACTGTTGACCCCCACCCCACCCCCTTTCCTTCTGGAGACTCATTTCTTCTCTCTGCATTTGACACCACTGTCTCCTAGTCGTCTTCGTCCTGTCTGACCATCCCTCAGCCTCCTCTGTTGGATCATCGTTTGTACCGTGCCTCTAATTGTGAGCGCCCCCCAGTACTTGGTCCAGGGTTCTCTCCTCTCTATATTTTCCTCCCTTGATGACTTAATCAATTCTCATGGATCTAATTTCCTTTATGAATGTCACTCCCGGTGTCTGTATGTCTAGCCCCAGTCTTGCATCACCAGCCACTTATTAGACATTATATGTCCCATAGGCATTTTTAACTCAACTCATTGTTATCTCCCTAAGGCCACCTCCTGCTCTGCCTGTGGCACCACTAAAACTATTATTGTATCAATCCCTTAATAAAAATCCTAAAGGTATTTTTCTAAAGCCGTAGTCTGACCATGTCACACACCTGCTCAGCAATCTTCTGTGGCTCCCTACTCCTTTTAGGATGAATCAGTCGGCCGACATTTACTCTTCACTGAGTACATGTGCGCCGCTGGCCTATGTTCTCGTGGGGGAGGTAACAACCTTACAGGCTGCATTGCCACGTCATCTGCCATCCGTGGTCCACACCTTTGTGTGGATGGATGTATGTCCCTCCAGGCTCCAGAGGGATGGCCCTCTGCAGCCTGCCCCTCCAGCTGCCAGCCTGCCAAATGTATCTAAAACAGACCTGAGTGTCTTTGCTCCTAAAGCCACCCCTTCTCCACACTTGCCTGTTCCTGTGGGGTTCAGCCCCATTTACCTAGACCCACCCAGACTAACGACCTGTGAGAATTGTCGGTTCTTACGGCTCTCCAGCTTTGTCTGTCTTACACTCACGTGCCCCGCCCCAGCTTGGTCAGTGCCACCTCCTCAGCGTCTCTCCTTCCAAATGCGGGCCCTCACCCCTCTCATCTGGACTGTTGGCTAGAGTGCTAGCCTCTCTTTCCAGGCAGATCATGTCTGACTGCCCTCCTACATTCCCAGCTCTGACCGAATGGGCCTTCTTCCTCCTTCCCAGACACGATGCTGCACCTCCTGCCTCCCTGTGCCACAGCGCCGGAGGCCTGCTCTTCCTGTTCCTCTCACCTTCCTGGAATCTCCTCCAATGCCAACACCTTGCAACTGTCTTCCCTGAATTCTTTCACATCATAGTGCCCTCATCCCCCCTCCAGTTGTTGCTGATTAATTCTTAAAAATACGTTCTGTATTTACTTACCTGTGAACAGGTGTCTTTCTTCCAATACTCCATGAGCACCTTGGGGGCAGACTGTCTCACTTCTGCATTCCTCTCCCTGGCACCAAACAGTGCCGGCCCATCACTGGCTATGGTTAGCAGGGATTTCTCTGCTTTATCATTGAATAATTTAAAAATGAATGCTGGGTCAGGAGTTATAAAATAAATCACTAGGAAATGTGAAAAATGTCTCCAAGGTTGAGTGACAGATCAGTCAGAACTTCTGTGAAGATGTTCCTGGCCAAACAGTGTGTTACAAGTGTAACCTTGAACAGTCATGAGGCCACATCCAGGAGAGCCCAGAGCGGAGGTGAGATTGTAGAGAAAAGAACGGTGTCTGTGGAATGGTGGGAAAACAAGGCCCTGCTCGGGCCTGGGCCACCACTCTCAAGGTGGCCATAGGTGTTGTGACTTACCAAACAGGGTGCTAGAATGTCTGTGTCTCTGGCACCCTCCATGGCCCTTCTTCTCTCGGTGTTCCTTATCTCCAACTCGTCCCAATCTGTTTTACAGAAAGTACACCTGTACGCACTTCCGATGTTGACTACCGGCTCCTAGAGGCGTCCAAAGCAGGAGACTTGGAAACTGTGAAGGTAAGGAGGGAGAGGCCCTGGCAGCTCGCTCCTGCAAGGCACCACAGAGCATGCTGTAGCCATTTAGCGTTGCTCGGCGCCATGACCTCCCAGCCCCTGTGTCGTTCTCTGCCCTCCTTTCTCAGAGAGTTCGGTGCTGGGCTCCAGTCCATGCTCCCTGGCCACACAGGGAACTTCATCTTCAAACACCCAGATCCCGTAGCCTCCTCCCTCGCTGCACCTGGCGAGAAGGAGGAGTCACCCACAACCCTCCTGTGCCTGTCTTTCATCCCCTCCAAGGACCTCCAGCTCCTCCACTCCTCCGTGCTCTCCCAGGCTTTCACTCCTGCTCTGATGACTTCACTTGACTTCCTTCCCAGTCGGAAGGCTAGAGTGAATCAGTTCAGTGTTCCATCATGCTCTGCCCTTGCCCTGCTGTTGCTCATTTCTTGGCAAACACCAGTACTAGAGGAAGTCATAAGACCCTGCTGATTGGATTCCCAACAAATTGGTTGTCTGATATTCCATCAAGAACAGAAGCCTCAAACGTGTGGCCTACAACACTCCCAAGTGTGGCTTGAATTAGATTAAATTGTAATTGGGAATGATTTTACAAAATTAATAAAAATGCAGTAAAACATAGTGAATATTACATGGTACAACTAAGTCCGTATGTGCCCTCGAGGGATCCTTAGGTACAGATCATTTCTCTTTGAATTGTTTCTGACCTAGGACGTCTCTGAATATTTTGACTCTTCTCTTTTGGTTTACTCTCACATCCCCCAGTGGCTATTCCAAACCTCATGCCGTCTCCCTAAGCTTCCCACTCTGCCGCTTTGTCCTGCCCTCTCAGCAGAAGACTTCGTGTCCCACTTTGCTGAGAAAATCTCTCCCCCCTCTAAAGTTCTCTAGATCTCAGAACCCCTTAGCATCAGCCCCTAGTCTCTGTTTATGCCGGCCTCTGATGAAGAAACAGCCTTTCTCCTTGGGAGAATTTAATCCAAATTTCTTTTTTATTTTTAACATACTTTTCTTTTTAAATTTTGGGTTCCAAAATCTCTCCTTCCCACCCCCTCTTCCGCTACCCACTTTGAAGGCAAGCAAAATGATACGTGTGAAATCATGCAAGACATGTTTCCATATTGGCCATATCACCCCCCCTTCCCCCCCCCCAAAAAAAAGAGGAAACAGAAGTGAGAAAATTTTACTTCTATTTGCCCTCAGCATTTTTCAGTTCTCTCTCTGGAGGTGGATAACGTTTTTTTCATCATTAGTCCTTTGAAATTGTCTTAGATCATTGTATTGATCAGAATTGCCAAGTCTTTCACAATTGATCATCATTACAACATTGCTGTTACTGTGCACCGTGATCTCCTGGTTCTTCTCACCTCACTTTGCATCAGTTCATAATAGGTCTTTACCATGGTTTGGTTTTTTTTTTTCCTGAAACCTCACCTCCTCATCTTTTCTTATTTGTTGTTGTTGAGTTGTTTCAGTTATGTCTGACTCTTTTGACCCCATTTAGAGTTTTCTTGGCAAAGATCCTGGAATGGCTTGCCATTTCCTTCTCTAACTCATTTACAGATGAGGCAACTGAGGCAAACAGGGTGATATGACTTGCCCAGAATCACACAGCTAGTGAGTGTCTGAAGTTGGATTTACACTTAGAGCCTCCTGATTCCAGGGCCAGCGCTCTATTTACTTTGCCACTTAGCTGCTCCTAACAGTATATTATTTTTCCTCATCCCCTCCAGTGTTTATTATTTCTAATAGATGTGAGGTGGTTCCTCAGAGTTGTTCTAATTTGCGTTTCTCTAATGAACAGTGATTTGGAGCATTTTTTTATATGATTGTAGATAGCTTTGATTTCTTCTGAAAACTGCCCGTTCGTATCCTTTGACTATCAATTGGGGAATTTCTTTTTTTTTTTTAATTTGACTCAGTTCCCTATATATTTGAGAAATGAGCCCTGTATCAGAGAAACTTGCTATAAAAAAAATTTGGTATTATTTTATTGTCTATGGTATCTTCGAGCCAAGTGTAGTTTTCCTAATTATCTTTTTACATTAGGTCTTTTATTTTATTTTTTTTTGCTTTTGCATTGTCTGAGATCATGATTGCTACCCCTGTTTTTTAATTCTACTAAAGCATAATGAATTATGCTCTAGCCCTTTATTTTAACTTTGTGTGTTTCTTTCTGTTTAAAGTGTGTTTCTGGTAAACAACATATTGTTGGATTCTCATTTCTAATACGTTCTCCTGTCTCTTTCCATTTTATGGGTAAGTTCATCCCATTCACATTCATAGTTATGATTACTGTGGTTTTTCCCTCTGTCTTATTTTCTTCTGTTTATCCTTTTCTCTCTCTTTTTATCCTTTTTCTACTCAAAAATATGTTTTGCTTCTGACAACTGCCTCTCTCAATCCACCTTCCCTTTTATCATTCCCCCCTTCCCCAGCCCATATCTCTTATCCCATTCCCCTCCAGTTTCCTTATCGGTTAAGTCAGATTTCTATGTCCTGTTGAGTGTGTGTATATGTTCTTCCCTCTTTGAACCAATTCCAATGAAAATGGGGTTTAAATATGGCCTGCCACCTCTACCATTTCCCCCTCCACTATGAGAGCTCTTCCTTGCACACCTCTTTTGTTTGAAAAGAATTTCCCTATTCGACATCTCCCTCCCCCTTTCTCCCAGTGCATCCCTCATTCATACCCCTTAATTTTTTTTTTTTAAGATTATCCCACCATAATCAGCTAACTCTCCTGCTCTCTAACTCCCTAACTGCCCTAAGAAGTTCTCAGTAGTTATGTGTATCATCTTCCCATTTAGGAATTTAAACAGTTCAATTACATTGAGTCCCTTGTGATTGCTCTTTCATGTTTATCTTTTTGTGCTTCTCGTGAGTCTTGTCTTTGGAAGTCAGATTTTCTATTCAGCTCTGATCTTTTTATCAGGAATGTTTGAAAGTTCTCTCTTTTATTAAATGTCAGTTCTCTCCCTTGAAGGATTATATTCAGTTTTGCTTGGTAGGTAATTCTTGATTGCAATCCTAACTCCTTTACCTTCCAGCATATCATATTCTAAATCCTCTGCTCTTTTAATGTGGAAGTTGCCAAATCTCATGTGATCCTTATGTGAAATATGCTGTCCATTGTGGATCCACAATATTTGAATTGTTTTTTTTCTGGCCCCTTACGATAGTTTCTCCTTGACCTGTGATATATGACTATACTTCCACTGCCCCTCCAAAATTAACTGTTATTACGTATCTTTGCTCATCACAAAAAGTGCTCCTATAAAAATGTAGGTGTATATGGGGAACATTTTTCTTATTAATGGAATCTCTGGGTCAAAGGTTATGAAATATTTGGGCCACTTTATTTGCATAATTCCACATTGCTTTCCAGAGTAGTTGTACCAGTTCACAGTTCCACCAGCAATGCCTCAGCATGCCTGTCTTCCTACAATTCCTCCAATATTATAGCGTATATAATATAATATAGTAATACTGTCATTTTTGTCAGCTTTGTCAACACAGCATTCTTTCTTTTTAACATTATTGATTTTTGCTTCTGTTCTTCCAGGCTGTCTTTCGGTTCTATGCACTTGTATTGCCAATCAGTTATTCTCTAAAATTTGGCTATAATATTTCTGGCAGTTTTCATTTTAGGATCTCTTACAGGAAGTGAGCCATGGATTCTTTCAGTTTCTATTCTACCCTCTGGATCTAAGATATTGGGACAGTTTTTCTTTATAATTTCTTGAAATATGATATCTCGGCTCTTTTTTTGATCATGGCTTTCAGGTAGTTCAATAATTCTTAAATTATCTCTCCTAGATCTGTTTTCCAGGTGAATTGTTTTTCCAATGAGATATTTCACATTTTATACTATTTTTTTTTTTCATTTTTTTCAATTGTGTTTTATTGTTTCTTGATGTCTCATGGAGTCATTAGCTTCCATATGCCCAATTCTAATTTTTAAGGATTATTTTCCTACGTGAATTTTTGTACCTCCTTTTCCATTTGGCCAGTTCTGCTTTTTAAGGAGTTCTACTCTTCAGTGGATTTTTGTGCTTTTACTATTTGGCCAGTTCTGGTTTTTTAAGGTGTAATTTTCTTCAGTTTTGGGGGCGGGGGGAAGTGCTCTTTTACCAAGCTGTTAATTCTCTTTTCATAATTTTCTTGTATCTCATTCCTTTTCCCAATTTTTCCTATACCACTCTTATCTCTTCTCAAACTATTCCAGGAATTTTTGTTGGGCTTGTCTCCTCTCAGCAGTTTCCTTTAAGGGTTTGGTTGTAGCTTTTCACATTATTGTCTTCTGAGTTTGTGTCTTGGTCTTCCCTGCCAGTTTAGTAGCTTTTAATGGTCAAGTTCTTTTTTTTTGTTGTTTCCTCGTTTTTCCAGCCTACTTCTTAACTTTGAACTTTATGTTAAAGTTGGGCTCTGCTCACTTGGGGTTGGGGAGGCACTGTCCCAAGCTTCAGGATTTTTCATGCTTCTGTTTTCAAAGATAACTCAGGGGGTTTGCAAGTTTTCAGTGCTTCCAAGGTGATATGATCCTGGGAGGGGTGTGGTTACTGCTTTCCTGGTCTGTGCTCTGGTCTTTACCCAGGAAGGGCCCCTAGTCCCCTGCAGCTATAAGCACTGGCACTCCTCCTGGCCTTGGAACTGTGGCCAGGGCTTCTGCACTCCTGCATTCCTCTTGTCTTCGGTTGGGGGGGACTGACCACCCAGTGCCCTCCACACCCTGGAACTGTGACCCAGGACTTCATCTGGGCAATAGAGTTGCCAGTCAGTGCCAGCTGCATCCCTAGCCAGCAAATGGTTTCTTGTAATGTCTTTGTGACCTTTTATTGGTTTCTGCCATTCCGAAATTTGAATTGAGGCGTTATTTAAAGTCACTGCTTCCTGCCGTCTTGGCTTCCTCTTTCTGTGCTCTTGAGCCTTTTGCTCCTGTCTCCTCAGGAATATTGCCTCCACTATTATCCACTCCCTTTCTGTCGCCATCAGTTTTTCCCTGTCTGCATCCCTGCAGCCTGCAAAATCCCCGATTTTCCCCCATTCATAAAACCCTTCACTGGACCCTGCCATCCCCTCAAGCTTTTGGGCTGTAGCTGCCCTTCTTTTCTTAGCCCAACTTCTAGGAAAAGCTGTCGGCACTCATCATCACCTCCTCTTCCTCAGATCTCACAGCCCTTTGCAATCTGGCTTCAGTCCTCATTACCTCACAGAAACTCCTCTCAGTAGTTCTGTGTGCTCTCTTAATTACTAAAGTAAAAACAATGAAATAATAAAACCCTGGAAGAAAACAGGAGAAGCCAAAGCCCTGCTTCTCCCCAGAGTATTGCTTTTACCTCAGATCTGATTGTTTTTTCTCTTCATTTTCAGTCCAAATTTTCTCCCTGCTTCCAGCCTTTCCCCCACTCATTGAGGAAAGAAATAAGATACTCATTATACATTTGTTGTCATTCAAAACATTTCCATGTTAACCATGTTGCAAAAAAAGCAAGAAAAATAAAAAAAGGAAAAAATGCTTTAGTTTGCGCTCAGAATTCGTTAGTTCTCTCAGGAGGTGGGTAGCATCTTCCCTCGTGAGTCCTTCGGAATTGTCTTGGGTCATCGTAGTGATCCGAGTAGTTAAGTCTTTCGTTAATCATAGCTACAGTATTGCTGTCACTATGTATATTGTTCTCCTGGTTCTGCTCACTTCACTTTACATCAGTTCGTATAAGACACCCCAGGTTTTTCTGAAGCCATACCCTTCGTCATTTCTAACAGTATTATAGCACAAAACACTACAGTACGGTAGTATAATAGCACAGTAGTGTTCTGTCACAATCATGTGCAGAACTTGCTGTGTCATTCTGCAACTGACGGGCATCCCCTCAACTTCCAATTCTTGGCCACTACGAAAAGAGCTGGTATAAGGGGGCAGCTAGGTGGTGCAGTGGATAGAGCACCGGCCCTGGATTCAAGAGGACCTGAGTTTGAATCTGGGCTCAGACACATAACACTTATAGCTGTGTGACCCTGGGCAAGTCACTTAACCCCATTGCCTAACCCCCCCCCCCCCCCCCCCCCCCCCCCCCCCCC